>NC_091988.1:73268202-73574627 GCF_044704955.1 Pristiophorus japonicus | reverse complement strand
AACCTCGTGTGAATGATCATAAAACAGGTTTGATTGATCATGAAAAAGGACAGAGACTGTTTGATCATGAAACAAGTGGGATTGATCGTGAAACAGGCGTCATTGATCATGAAACAGGTGTGATTGATCATGAAACAGGTGTGATAGATCATGAAACGGTTGTGACTGACCACGAAACAGGCGCGATTGTTCATGAACCAGGTGTGATTGATCATGAAACAGATCTGGTTGTGTTTGATCATGAAACAGGTGTGTTTGATCAAGAAACATATGTATTTGATCGTGAAACAAGTGAGGTTGCGTTTGATGATGAAAAAGTTGTGATTGTTCATGAAACAGGTGTGTTTCATCATGAAACAGGTGAGGGAGAGTTTATTCATGAAACAGGTGTGATTGATCATGAAACTTGTGTGATTGATCATGAAACGGGTCAGGATGGATCTTGGTAGTCTGTCGTATCCAACAAAGACATTGTTGTGCTAATCATCAATGGCATGTGTCTTCAAGTGGCTGTATAGGCCAATTCTGGATGCACATAGTCTGTTGCACACCGGACAAGGGAAGTTTAGTATGCCTGGTGCTGACAGTACTGCCACCTGATGTCGTCTATCTCTAGTGTCCTGCAGGTGTTGACATCAGCTTTCTTCGATGGTCTGGCAAGCAGTCCTTGTGAGGGTTCGCCACTGGATTTTATTAGCTGTTGTATTCTCGAGGTCCTTTGGTTGGATGCCACAGTACTGGAGGTTAGCCTTAATGCAATCTTTATAGCGCTTGTGGGGGCGACCCTGGTGTCTTCGGCCTTCACAGAGCTCGCCGTTAAGAAGCTGACAAGGGATCCTTGACACATCCATGCGGATGACATGTCCAGCCCACCGGAACTGAGCTCGCATGATCATCACCTCAATGCTAGTTGATTGTGCTCTCTCCAGAACCTCAACGTTTGACACCCGGTCTTGCCAGCGTATGTGGAGTATAGATCGGAGGCTGTGCATGTGGAAAGCTTCCAGATTTTTGGTGTGTCGCCTGTAGGGTGTCCAGGTCTCACATCCATAAAGAAGAGGTGAGAGAACGACTGCTCTATACACCGACAATTTAGTTGACAGTCGGATGTGATGGTGACTCAACAGCTTGGTGTGCATCACTTGATATGGTGCTGCCAAGGTACTTGAAGTGGTCCACTATCTTTAGTTGTACACTGCCGATGGAGACTGAGGGAGTAGGTGCTGTGGTGCCAGAGGCACCCAGTTTTACTAAGGCTGATGGTTAGGCCAAACAGTTCTGTTGCCTCAGCAAATTTGCTGACTATGAATTGTAGGTCACTCTCCTTGTGAGCCATGAGGGCGCAGTCATCAGCAAAGAATACCTCTAGGAGGAGTTGTTTCCGTACTTTGGTCTTTGCAGCAAGGCAGCGGAGTTTGAACAGCGAACCATCTAATCGATATTTCAGGTAGACCCCAAACTCCAAGTCTTTTATGGCATAGTTCAAGACGCAGGTAAAGAATAGGTTGAACAGAACTGGAGCGAGTGTACAACCTTGTTTTACTCCATTTGAGATGGCAAATGGGGTCTTGGTTGTACCGTCTGAGAGCACTTCACCTGTCATGTTGTCATGAAACAGCTCGATGATGTGGACAAACTTCCTTGGGCACCCAAGTTTCGTCAAGATTGACCACAGTGCTATTTTGTTGACAGTATCAAAGGGCTTAGTGAGGTCAATAAATACAGCGTACAGGTCCATATTCTGCTCAAAGCACTTCTCCTGCACTTGTCTGAGTGCAAAGATCATGTCTGCTTTGCTCCGACCAGGTCGAAAGTCACATTGTGTTTCTGGAAGATTTGCTTCTGAGACACTAGCTATGAGTCGGTTCAGCACTATGCGGGCAATGATCTTCCCAGCAATGGACAGAAGCGATATTCCTCTGTAATTGCCACAGTCTGCGTTGTTGCCCTTGTTCTTGTAGAGGGAAACTATCATAGCATCACGAAAGTCCTGTGGCGTGTCTTCCTCTTCCCAGATGCTGCTTATTATATCATGAAAGGCCTCGAGTGTTGCTGGGCCTACTGCCTTGTAGATTTCAGCAGGGATTCCATCCTTTCCTGGAGCCTTTCCTGTACTCATCTGGTTGATGGCTTTCTTTACTTCATCCATGTTGGGAGGAAGATCAAGATCTTCTTTGATAGGTTGCTGGGGTATGGAGTCAAGTGCTTCTTCATTCACTGTTGAAGGTATATTAAAAAGATTGCTGAAATATTCTCTCCACCTCTCATTTATACCAGTCCTGTCTTTGATCAAAGTGCTGCCATCTGCTGAAAGGAGTGGAGTGGTGCTGGGTTTTGATGGTCCATAGACTGACTTGATGGCGCTGAAGAACATCTTTGTATTTTGAGTTTTAGCATAATGTTCTACTTCCTCTGCTTTCGTCTGCCACCATTTGTCTTGCATCTGGTGATGGTCTCTCTGTGCTTTGCTCTGCATGTGTCTGTAGCAGTCCCTCTTGGAAATTGAGGAAGGGTCATTTTGGCATTTTAGATATGCTTTTTTGTTTTCATCCAGCGTCTTGCAGATCTCAACATTGTTTTCATCGAACCAGTCTTGATGTACCTTCTTTTTAAGTCCAAGAGTTGTCTTTGCTGAGTCTGTCACCATCTGTTTGAGCTTTGTCCACTTCTGTGTGGTGTTACCAGTGAGTGGTCCATGAAACATCAGCCCGTTATCGAGGTCATCCTGGAACTGCTCACGGTAGCACTGATGTTTCAACCTAGCTGTGTTAAAGGCATTTCTGCTCGGTTTTGGAAACTTGCGCTGAAGTGAAGCAATGTGCAGCTGGAGGGTGGATCGGAATAGACGGTGATCTGTCAAGCATGATACTGAAACAGGTGTGATTGATCGTGAAACAGGTGTGATTGATCAGGAAAAAGGTCGGATGTGTTTGATCATGAAACAGGTGTGTTTGATCATGAAACAGGTGTGTTTGATCATGAAACGGTTGTGATTGATCATGAAACAGGTGTGATTGATCATGAAACAGGTGTGTTTGATCATGAAACAGGTGTGTTTGATCATGAAATAGGTCAGGGTGTTTTTGATCATGAAACAGGTGTGATTGATCATGAAACAGGTGTGATTGATCATGAAACAGGTCAGGATGTGTTTGATCATGAAACAGGTGTGTTTGAACATGAAACAGATGTGTTTGAACATGAAACAGATGTGTTTGATCATGAAACTGGTGTGATTGATCATGAAAGAGGTGTGATTGATGATGAAACAGGTCAGGGTGTGATTGATCATGAAACAAGTGTGATTGATCATGAAACAGGTGTCTTTGATCATGAAACAGGTGCGGGAATGTTCGATCATGAAACAGGTGTGTTTGATCATGAAACAGGTCAGGGTGTTTTTGATCATGAAACAGGTGTGATTGATCATGAAACAGGTGTGATTGATCATGAAACAGGTCAGGATGTGTTTGATCATGAAACAGATGTGTTTGATAATGACACAGATGTGTTTGAACATGAAACAGATGTGTTTGATCATGAAACTGGTGTGATTGATCATGAAAGAGGTGTGATTGATGATGAAACAGGTCAGTGTATGATTGATCATGAAACAAGTGTGATTGATCATGAAACAGGTGTCTTTGATCATGAAACAGGTGAGGGAATGTTAGATCATGAAACAGGTGTGATTGATCATGAAGCAGGTGTGCTTGATCATGAAACAGGTGAGATTGATCATGAAACAGGTCAGGCTGTGTTTGATCATGAAACTGGTGTGTTTGATGATGAACAGGTGTGATTGATCATGAATCAGGTGTGTTTGATCAGGAAACAGGTGTGATTGATCAAGAAACAGATGTGATTGTTCATGAAACAGCTGTGATTGATCATGAAAAAGGTGTGTTTGATCAAGAAATAAGTGAGTTTGATCATGAAACAGGTGGGATTGATCATGAAACAGGTGTCGTTGATCATGAAACAGGTGTCTTTGATCATGAAACAGCTGTTATTGATCATGAAAAAAGCGTGATTGATCATGAAACAAGTAATGGTGTGTTTGATCATGAAAAAGGTTTGTTTGATCATGAAACAGATGTGATTGTTCATGAAGCAGGTATGATTGATCATGAAACAGGTGTGGTTGTGTTTGATCATGCAAAAGTTGTGATTGATCATGAAACAAGCGTGTTTGATCATGAAATAGGTCAGGATGTGTTTGATCATGAAACAGGTGTGTTTGAACATGAAACAGATGTGTTTGAACATGAAACAGATGTGTTTGATCATGAAACTGGTGTGATTGATCATGAAAGAGGTGTGATTGATGATGAAACATGTCAGGGTGTGATTGATCATGAAACAAGTGTGATTGATCATGAAACAGGTGTCGTTGATCATGAAACAGGTGAGGGAATGTTTGATCATGAAATAGGTGTGTTTGATCATGAAACAGGTCAGGGTGTTTTTGATCATGAAACAGGTGTGATTGATCATGAAACAGGTGTGATTGATCATGAAACAGGTCAGGATGTGTTTGATCATGACACAGATGTGTTTGAACATGAAACAGATGTGTTTGATCATGAAACTGGTGTGATTGATCATGAAAGAGGTGTGATTGATGATGAAACAGGTCAGTGCGTGATTGATCATGAAACAAGTGTGATTGATCATGAAACAGGTGTCTTTGATCATGAAACGGGTGAGGGAATGTTAGATCATGAAACAGGTGTGATTGATCATGAAACAGGTGTGCTTGATCATGAAACAGGTGAGATTGATCATGAAACAGGTCAAGCTGTGTTTGATCATGAAACCAGTGTGTTTGATGATGAAACAGGTGTGCTTGATCATGAATCAGGTGTGTTTGATCAGGAAACAGGTGTGATTGATTATGAAACAGATGTGATTGTTCATGAAACAGCTGTGATTGATCATGAAAAAGGTGTGTTTGATCAAGAAATAAGTGAGTTTGATCATGAAACAGGTGGGATTGATCATGAAACAGGTGTCGTTGATCATGAAACAGGTGTCTTTGATCATGAAACAGCTGTTATTGATCATGAAAAAAGCGTGATTGATCATGAAACAAGTAATGGTGTGTTTGATCATGAAAAAGGTTTGTTTGATCATGAAACAGATGTGATTGTTCATGAAACAGCTGTGATTCATCATGAAATGGGTGTAATTAATCATGAAACAGGTGTGAATGTTCATGAAGCAGGTATGATTGATCATGAAACAGGTGAGGTTGTGTTTGATCATGCAAAAGTTGTGATTGATCATGAAACAAGCATGTTTGATCATGAAACAGGTGAGATTGATCATGAATCAGGTCAGGCTGTGTTTGATTATGAAACAGGTGTGGGTGTTTGATGATGAAACGGGTGTGCTTGATTATGAAACAGGTGTGTTTGATGAAGAAAAAGGTCAGGGTGTGTTTGATCATGAAACAGATGTGATTGATCATCAAAAAGGTTTAATTGATCATGAAGCAGGTGTGATTGATCATGAAATAGTTGAGGGAGAGCTTGATCATGAAACAGGCGTGTTTGATGATGAAACAGGTGTGATTGATCATGAAACATTTCAGGGTGTCTTTGATGATGAAACAGGTGTGATTGATCATGAAACATGTCAGGGTGTTTTTGATGATGAAACAGGTTTGATTGATCATGAAACAGGTGTGATTGATCATGACACAGGTCAGGGTGTGTTTGATCATGAAACTGGTATGTTTGTTCATTAAACAGGTGTGATTGATCAAGAAACAGGTGTGTTTGATCATGAAAGAGCTGTGATTGATGATGAAACAGGTCAGGGTGTGATTGTTCATGGAACAAGTGTGATTGATGATGAAACAGGTGTGATTGATCATGAAACAGTTCAGGGTGTGTTTAATCATGAAACAGGTGAGATTGATCAAAAAACAGGAGTGACTGATCCTGAAACAGGTGTGTTTGAATATGAAAGAGGTGTGTTTGATCATGAAACAGGTGTAATTGATCATGAAACAGGTGTGATTGATCATGAAGCAGGTCAGGTTGTGTTTGATCATGAAACAGGTATGTTTGATCAAGAAACAGTTGTGTTTGATCATGAAACAGGTGAGGTTGCGTTTGATCATGAAAAAGTTGTGATTGATCACAAAACAGGTCAGGGTGTGTTTGATCATGAAACCGGTGTGATTGATCACAAAAACCGGTCAGGGTGTGTTTGATCATGAATCAGGTGTGTTTGATGATGAAACAGGTGTGATTGATCCTGAAACAGGAGTGTTTGATCATGAAACAGGTGTGATTGATCATGAAACAGGTGTTATTGATCATGAAACAGATCGTGGTCTGTTTGATCATGCAAGAGGTGCGATTGATCATCAAAAAGGTTTGATTGATCATGAAACAGGTGTGTTTGATCATGAAACAGGACAGTGTGTGTTTGATCATGAAACAGGTGTGATTGATCATGAAACAGGCGCGTTTGATCATGAAACAGGTGTGATTGATCATGAAACATGTCAGGCTGTGTTTAATCATGAAACAGGTGTGATTGGTCATGAAACAGGTGTGTTTGATAATGAAACGGGTGTGATTGATCGTGGAACAGGAGTGCTTGATCATGAAAGAGGTGTGATTGATCATGAAACAGGTGTTATTGATCATGAAACAGACCATGGCCTGTTTGATCACGCAAGAGGTGCGATTGATCATCAAAAAGGTTTGATTGATCATGAACCAGGTGTGATTGATCTTGAAACAGGTGTGTTTGATCATGAAACAGATGTGTTTGATCATGAAAAAGGTCATGGAGTGTTTGATCATGAACCAGTTGTGATTGATCATGAAACAGATCATGGTCTGTTTGGTCATGCAACAGGTGCGATTGATCATCAAAAAGGTTTGTTTGATCATGAAGCAGGTGTGATTGATTAAGAAACAGGTGAGGGAAAGTTTGATCATGAAACAGGTGTGATTGATCATGAAGCAGGTGTGTCTGAGCATGAAACGGTTGCGATTGATCATGAAACAGGTTTGATTGTTGATGAAAGAGGTGTGATTGATCAGGAAACAGCTGTGTTTGATCATGAAACGAGCAAGTTTGAACATGAAACAGATGTGTTTGATCATCAAACTGGTGTGATTGATCATGAAGCAGGTGTGATTGATCATGAAACGGGTGTGATTGATCATGAAACAGATGCGATTGATCATGAAAGAGATGTGATTGATGATAAAACAGGTCAGGGTGCGATTGATCATGAAACAAGTGTGATTGATGATGAAACAGGTGTGTTTGATCAAGAAACGGTTGCAATTGATCATGAAAGAGTTGTGATTGTTCATGAAACAGGTGTGTTTGATCATGAAAAAGGTGTGTTTGATCATGGACCAGGTGTGATTGCTCATGAAACAAGTGTGATTGATGATGAAACATGTGTGATTGATCAAAAAACGGTTGCGATTGATCATGAAACAGGTGTGATTGTTCATGAAACTGGTGTGTTTGATCAGGAAAAAGGTGTGTTTGATCATAGACCAGGTGTGATTGATCATGAAACATGTCAGGCTGCGTTTAATCATGAAACTGGTGTGATTGATATTGAAACAGGTATGATTGTTCATGAAACAGGTGTGATTGATCAGGAAACAGGTGTGATTGATCATGAACCTCGTGTGAATGATCATAAAACAGGTTTGATTGATCATGAAAAAGGACAGAGACTGTTTGATCATGAAACAAGTGGGATTGATGAAACAGGCGTCATTGATCATGAAACAGGTGTGATTGATCATGAAACAGGTGTGATAGATCATGAAACGGTTGTGACTGACCACGAATCAGGCACGATCGTTCATGAACCAGGTGAGATTTATCATGAAACAGATCAGGTTGTGTTTGATCATGAAGCAGGTGTGTTTGATCAAGAAACAGATGTATTTGATCATGAAACAAGTGAGGTTGTGTTTGATCATGAAAAAGTTGTGATTGTTCATGAAACAGGTGTGTTTCATCATGAAACAGGTCAGGGTGTGATTGATCATGAAACAGTTGTGTTTGAAGTTGAAACGGGTGTGATTGATCATGGAACAGGAGTGCTTGATCATGAAACAGGTGTGATTGATCATGAAACAGGTGTTATTGATCATGAAACAGATCATGGCCTGTTTGATCATGCAAGAGGTGCGATTGATCATCAAAAAGCTTTGATTGATCATGAAGCAGGTGTGATTGATCATGAAACAGGTGTGTTTGATCATGAAACAGGTGTGTTTGATCATGAAAAAGGTCAGGGTGTGTTTGATCATGAAACAGTTGTGATTGATCATGAAACAGATCATGGTCTGTTTGGTCATGCAACAGGTGCGATTGATCATCAAAAAGGTTTGTTTGATCATGAAGCAGGTGTGACTGATTAAGAAACAGGTGATGGAAAGTTTGATCATGAAACAGGTGTGATTGAGCATGAAGCAGGTGTGTTTGATCATGAAACGGTTGCGATTGATCATGAAAAATGTGTGATTGTTCATGAAACAGGTGTGATTGATCAGGAAACAGCTGTGTTTGATCATGAAACGAGCGTGTTTGAACATGAAACAGATGTGTTTGATCATGAAACTGGTGTGATTGATCATGAAGCAGGTGTGATTGATCATGAAACGGGTGTGATTGATCATGAAACAGATGCGATTGATCATGAAAGAGATGTGATTGATGATAAAACAGGTCAGGGTGTGATTGATCATGAAACAAGTGTGATTGATGATGAAACAGGTGTGTTTGATCATGAAAAAGGTGTGTTTGATCATGGACCAGGTGTGATTGATCATGAAACAAGTGTGATTGATGATGAAACATGTGTGATTGATCAAAAAACGGTTGCGATTGATCATGAAACAGGTGTGATTGTTCATGAAACTGGTGTGTTTGATCAGGAAAAAGATGTGTTTTATCATAGACCAGGTGTGATTGATCATGAAACATGTCAGGCTGCGTTTAATCATGAAACTTGTGTGATTGATATTGAAACAGGTGTGAGTGTTCTTGAAACAGGTGTGATTGATCAGGAAACTGGTGTGATTGATCATGAACCTCGTGTGAATGATCATAAAACAGGTTTGATTGATCATGAAAAAGGACTGAGACTGTTTGATCATGAAACAAGTGGGATTGATCGTGAAACAGGCGTCATTGATCATGAAACAGGTGTGATTGATCATGAAACAGGTGTGATAGATCATGAAACGGTTGTGACTGACCACGAAACAGGCGCGATTGTTCATGAACCAGGTGTGATTTATCATGAAACAGATCAGGTTGTGTTTGATCATGAAGCAGGTGTGTTTGATCAAGAAACAGATGTATTTGATCATGAAACAAGTGAGGTTGTGTTTGATCATGAAAAAGTTGTGATTGTTCATGAAACAGGTGTGTTTCATCATGAAACAGGTCAGGGTGTGATTGATCATGAAACAGGTGTGTTTGAAGTTGAAACGGGTGTGATTGATCATGGAACAGGAGTGCTTGATCATGAAACAGGTGTGATTGATCATGAAACAGGTGTTATTGATCATGAAACAGATCATGGCCTGTTTGATCATGCAAGAGGTGCGATTGATCAACAAAAAGCTTTGATTGATCATGAAGCAGGTGTGATTGATCATGAAACAGGTGTGTTTGATCATGAAACAGGTGTGTTTGATCATGAAAAAGGTCAGGGTGTGTTTGATCATGAAACAGTTGTGATTGATCATGAAACAGATCATGGTCTGTTTGGTCATGCAACAGGTGCGATTGATCATCAAAAAGGTTTGTTTGATCATGAAGCAGGTGTGACTGATTAAGAAACAGGTGATGGAAAGTTTGATCATGAAACAGGTGTGATTGAGCATGAAGCAGGTGTGTTTGATCATGAAACGGTTGCGATTGATCATGAAAAATGTGTGATTGTTCATGAAACAGGTGTGATTGATCAGGAAACAGCTGTGTTTGATCATGAAACGAGCGTGTTTGAACATGAAACAGATGTGTTTGATCATGAAACTGGTGTGATTGATCATGAAGCAGGTGTGATTGATCATGAAACGGGTGTGATTGATCATGAAACAGATGCGATTGATCATGAAAGAGATGTGATTGATGATAAAACAGGTCAGGGTGTGATTGATCATGAAACAAGTGTGATTGATGATGAAACAGGTGTGTTTGATCATGAAAAAGGTGTGTTTGATCATGGACCAGGTGTGATTGATCATGAAACAAGTGTGATTGATGATGAAACATGTGTGATTGATCAAAAAACGGTTGCGATTGATCATGAAACAGGTGTGATTGTTCATGAAACTGGTGTGTTTGATCAGGAAAAAGGTGTGTTTTATCATAGACCAGGTGTGATTGATCATGAAACATGTCAGGCTGCGTTTAATCATGAAACTTGTGTGATTGATATTGAAACAGGTGTGAGTGTTCTTGAAACAGGTGTGATTGATCAGGAAACTGGTGTGATTGATCATGAACCTCGTGTGAATGATCATAAAACAGGTTTGATTGATCATGAAAAAGGACTGAGACTGTTTGATCATGAAACAAGTGGGATTGATCGTGAAACAGGCGTCATTGATCATGAAACAGGTGTGATTGATCATGAAACAGGTGTGATAGATCATGAAACGGTTGTGACTGACCACGAAACAGGCGCGATTGTTCATGAACCAGGTGTGATTTATCATGAAACAGATCTGGTTGTGTTTGATCATGAAGCAGGTGTGTTTGATCAAGAAACATATGTATTTGATCATGAAACAAGTGAGGTTGCGTTTGATGATGAAAAAGTTGTGATTGTTCATGAAACAGGTGTGTTTCATCATGAAACAGGTCAGGGTGTGATTGATCATGAAACAGGTGTGTTTGATGTTGAAACGGGTGTGATTGATCATGGAACAGGAGTGCTTGATCATGAAACAGGTGTGATTGATCATGAAACAGGTGTTATTGATCATGAAACAGATCATGGCCTGTTTGATCATGCAAGAGGTGCGATTGATCATCATAAAGGTTTGATTGATCATGAAGCAGGTGTGATTGATCTTGAAACAGGTGTGACTGATCATGAAGCAGGTGTGATTGATCATGAAACGGGTGTGATTGATCATGAAACAGGTGTGATTGTTCATGAAACAGGTGTGATTGATCAGGAAACAGCTGTGTTTGATCATGAAACGAGCGTGTTTGAACATGAAACAGATGTGTTTGATCATGAAACTGCTGTGATTGATCATGAAGCAGGTGTGATTGATCATGAAACGGGTGTGATTGATCATGAAACAGGTGTGATTGATCATGAAAGAGATGTGATTGATGATAAAACAGGTCAGGGTGTGATTGATCATGAAACAAGTGTGATTGATGATGAAACAGGTGTGTTTGATCAAGAAACGGTTGCAATTGATCATGAAAGAGGTGTGATTGTTCATGAAACAGGTGTGTTTGATCATGAAAAAGGTGTGTTTGATCATGGACCAGGTGTGATTGATCATGAAACAAGTGTGATTGATGATGAAACATGTGTGATTGATCAAAATACGGTTGTGATTGATCATGAAACAGGTGTGATTGTTCATGAAACTGGTGTGTTTGATCAGGAAAAAGGTGTGTTTGATCAAAGACCAGGTATGATTGATCATGAAACATGTCAGGATGCGTTTAATCATGAAACTGGTGTGATTGATATTGAAACAGGTATGATTGTTCATGAAACAGGTGTCTTTGATCATGAAACAGGTGCGTTTTTTCATGAATCAGGTGCGTTTGTTCATGAAACAGGTGAGGGAATTTTTGATCATGAAACAGGTGTGATTGATCTTGAAACAGATGTGATTGATCATGAAACATGTGTGTTTGATCATGAAACCGGTGTGTTTGATCATGAAAGAGGTGTGTTTGATCATGAAAGAGGTCAGCGTGTGTTTTATCATGAAAGAGGTTTGACTGATTATGAAACAGGTGTGTTTGATCATGAAACTTGTGTGATTGATCATGAAACGGGTCAGGATGGATCTTGGTAGTCTGTCGTATCCAACAAAGACATTGTTGTGCTAATCATCAATGGCATGTGTCTTCAAGTGGCTGTATAGGCCAATTCTGGATGCACATAGTCTGTTGCACACCGGACAAGGGAAGTTTAGTATGCCTGGTGCTGACAGTACTGCCACCTGATGTCGTCTATCTCTAGTGTCCTGCAGGTGTTGACATCAGCTTTCTTCGATGGTCTGGCAAGCAGTCCTTGTGAGGGTTCGCCACTGGATTTTATTAGCTGTTGTATTCTCGAGGTCCTTTGGTTGGATGCCACAGTACTGGAGGTTAGCCTTAATGCAATCTTTATAGCGCTTGTGGGGGCGACCCTGGTGTCTTCGGCCTTCACAGAGCTCGCCGTTAAGAAGCTGACAAGGGATCCTTGACACATCCATGCGGATGACATGTCCAGCCCACCGGAACTGAGCTCGCATGATCATCACCTCAATGCTAGTTGATTGTGCTTTCTCCAGAACCTCAACGTTTGACACCCGGTCTTGCCAGCGTATGTGGAGTATAGATCGGAGGCTGTGCATGTGGAAAGCTTCCAGATTTTTGGTGTGTCGCCTGTAGGGTGTCCAGGTCTCACATCCATAAAGAAGAGGTGAGAGAACGACTGCTCTATACACCGACAATTTAGTTGACAGTCGGATGTGGTGGTGACTCAACAGCTTGGTGTGCATCACTTGATATGGTGCTGCCAAGGTACTTGAAGTGGTCCACTATCTTTAGTTGTACACTGCCAATGGAGACTGAGGGAGTAGGTGCTGTGGTGCCAGGGGCACCCAGTTTTACTAAGACTGATGGTTAGGCCAAACAGTTCTGTTGCCTCAGCAAATTTGCTGACTATGAATTGCAGGTCACTCTCCTTGTGAGCCATGAGGGCGCAGTCATCAGCAAAGAATACCTCTAGGATGAGTTGTTTCCGTAATTTGGTCTTTGCAGCAAGGCAGCGGAGTTCGAACAGCGAACCATCTAATCGATATTTCAGGTAGACCCCAAACTCCAAGTCTTTTATGGCATAGTTCAAGACGCAGGTAAAGAATAGGTTGAACAGAACTGGAGCGAGTGTACAACCTTGTTTTACTCCATTTGAGATGGCAAATGGGGTCTTGGTTGTACCGTCTGAGAGCACTTCACCTGTCATGTTGTCATGAAACAGCTCGATGATGTGGACAAAATTCCTTGGGCACCCAAATTTCGTCAAGATTGACCACAGTGCTATTTTGTTGACAGTATCAAAGGGCTTAGTGAGGTCAATAAATACAGCGTACAGGTCCATATTCTGCTCAAAGCACTTCTCCTGCACTTGTCTGAGTGCAAAGATCATGTCTGCTTTGCTCCGACCAGGTCGAAAGTCACATTGTGTTTCTGGAAGATTTGCTTCTGAGACACTAGCTATGAGTCGGTTCAGCACTATGCGGGCAATGATCTTCCCAGCAATGGACAGAAGCGATATTCCTCTGTAATTGCCACAGTCTGCGTTGTTGCCCTTGTTCTTGTAGAGGGAAACTATCATAGCATCACGAAAGTCCTGTGGCGTGTCTTCCTCTTCCCAGATGCTGGTTATTATATCATGAAAGGCCTCGAGTGTTGCTGGGCCTACTGCCTTGTAGATTTCAGCAGGGATTCCATCCTTTCCTGGAGCCTTTCCTGTACTCATCTGGTTGATGGCTTTCTTTACTTCATCCATGTTGGGAGGAAGATCAAGATCTTCTTTGATAGGTTGCTGGGGTATGGAGTCAAGTGCTTCTTCATTCACTGTTGAAGGTATATTAAAAAGATTGCTGAAATGTTCTCTCCACCTCTCATTTATACCAGTCCTGTCTTTGATCAAAGTGCTGCCATCTGCTGAAAGGAGTGGAGTGGTGCTGGGTTTTGATGGTCCATAGACTGACTTGATGGCGCTGAAGAACATCTTTGTATTTTGAGTTTTAGCATAATGTTCTACTTCCTCTGCTTTCGTCTGCCACCATTTGTCTTGCATCTGGTGAAGGTCTCTCTGTGCTTTGCTCTGCATGTGTCTGTAGCAGTCCCTCTTGGAAATTGAGGAAGGGTCATTTTGGCATTTTAGATATGCTTTTTTGTTTTCATCCAGCGTCTTGCAGATCTCAACATTGTTTTCATCGAACCAGTCTTGATGTACCTTATTTTTAAGTCCAAGAGTTGTCTTTGCTGAGTCTGTCACCATCTGTTTGAGCTTTGTCCACTTCTGTGTGGTGTTACCAGTGAGTGGTGCATGAAACATCAGCCTGTTATCGAGGTCATCCTGGAACTGCTCACGGTAGCACTGATGTTTCAACCTAGCTGTGTTAAAGGCATTTCTGCTCGGTTTTGGAAGCTTGCGCTGAAGTGGAGCAATGTGCAGCTGGAGGGTGGATCGGAATAGACGGTGATCTGTCCAGCATGGTACTTAAACAGGTGTGATTGATCGTGAAACAGGTGTGATTGATCAGGAAAAAGGTCGGATGTGTTTGATCATGAAACAGGTGTGTTTGATCATGAAACAGGTGTGTTTGATCATGAAACGGTTGTGATTGATCATGAAACAGGTGTGATTGATCATGAAACAGGTGTGTTTGATCATGAAACAGGTATGTTTGATCATGAAACAGGTCAGGGTGTTTTTGATCATGAAACAGGTGTGATTGATCATGAAACAGGTGTGATTGATCATGATACAGGTCAGGATGTGTTTGATCATGAAACAGGTGTGTTTGAACATGAAACAGATGTGTTTGAACATGAAACAGATGTGTTTGATCATGAAACTGGTGTGATTGATCATGAAAGAGGTGTGATTGATGATGAAACAGGTCAGGGTGTGATTGATCATGAAACAAGTGTGATTGATCATGAAACAGGTGTCTTTGATCATGAAACAGGTGCGGGAATGTTCGATCATGAAACAGGTGTGTTTGATCATGAAACAGGTCAGGGTGTTTTTGATCATGAAACAGGTGTGATTGATCATGAAACAGGTATGATTGATCATGACACAGATGTGTTTGAACATGAAACAGATGTGTTTGATCATGAAACTGGTGTGATTGATCATGAAAGAGGTGTGATTGATGATGAAACAGGTCAGTGTATGATTGATCATGAAACAAGTGTGATTGATCATGAAACAGTTGTCTTTGATCATGAAACAGGTGAGGGAATGTTAGATCATGAAACAGGTCTGATTGATCATGAAACAGGTCTGATTGATCATGAAACAGGTGTGATTGATCATGACACAGGTCAGGGTGTGTTTGATCATGAAACTGGTATGTTTGTTCATTAAACAGGTGTGATTGATCATGAAACAGGTGTGTTTGATCATGAAAGAGCTGTGATTGGTCATGAAACAGATGTGATTGTTCATGAAACAGCTGTGATTGATCATGAAAAAGGTGTGTTTGATCAAGAAATAAGTGAGTTTGATCATGAAACAGGTGGGATTGATCATGAAACAGGTGTCGTTGATCATGAAACAGGTGTCTTTGATCATGAAACAGCTGTTATTGATCATGAAAAAAGCGTGATTGATCATGAAACAAGTAATGGTGTGTTTGATCATGAAAAAGGTTTGTTTGATCATGAAACAGATGTGATTGTTCGTGAAGCAGGTATGATTGATCATGAAACAGGTGTGGTTGTGTTTGATCATGCAAAAGTTGTGATTGATCATGAAACAAGCGTGTTTGATCATGAAATAGGTCAGGATGTGTTTGATCATGAAACAGGTGTGTTTGAACATGAAACAGATGTGTTTGAACATGAAACACATGTGTTTGATCATGAAACTGGTGTGATTGATCATGAAAGAGGTGTGATTGATGATGAAACATGTCAGGGTGTGATTGATCATGAAACAAGTGTGATTGATCATGAAACAGGTGTCTTTGATCATGAAACAGGTGAGGGAATGTTTGATCATGAAACAGGTGTGTTTGATCATGAAACAGGTCAGGGTGTTTTTGATCATGAAACAGGTGTGATTGATCATGAAACAGGTGTGATTGATCATGAAACAGGTCAGGATGTGTTTGATCATGACACAGATGTGTTTGAACATGAAACAGATGTGTTTGATCATGAAACTGGTGTGATTGATCATGAAAGAGGTGTGATTGATGATGAAACAGGTCAGTGTGTGATTGATCATGAAACAAGTGTGATTGATCATGAAACAGGTGTCTTTGATCATGAAACGGGTGAGGGAATGTTAGATCATGAAACAGGTGTGATTGATCATGAAACAGGTGTGCTTGATCATGAAACAGGTGAGATTGATCATGAAACAGGTCAGGCTGTGATTGATCATGAATCAGGTGTGTTTGATCAGGAAACAGGTGTGATTGATCATGAAACAGATGTGATTGGTCATGAAACAGCTGTGATTGATCATGAAAAAGGTGTGTTTGATCAAGAAATAAGTGAGTTTGATCATGAAACAGGTGGGATTGATCATGAAACAGGTGTCGTTGATCATGAAACAGGTGTCTTTGATCATGAAACAGCTGTTATTGATCATGAAAAAAGCGTGATTGATCATGAAACAAGTAATGGTGTGTTTGATCATGAAAAAGGTTTGTTTGATCATGAAACAGATGTGATTGTTCATGAAACAGCTGTGATTCATCATGAAATGGGTGTAATTGATCATGAAACAGGTGTGATTGTTCATGAAGCAGGTATGATTGATCATGAAACAGGTGAGGTTGTGTTTGATCATGCAAAAGTTGTGATTGATCATGAAACAAGCATGTTTGATCATGAAACAGGTGAGATTGATCATGAATCAGGTCAGGCTGTGTTTGATCATGAAACAGGTGTGGGTGTTTGATGATGAAACGGGTGTGCTTGATTATGAAACAGGTGTGTTTGATGAAGAAAAAGGTCAGGGTGTGTTTGATCATGAAACAGTTGTGATTGATCATCAAAAAGGTTTAATTGATCATGAAGCAGGTGTGATTGATCATGAAAAAGGTGAGGGAGAGCTTGATCATGAAACAGGTGTGTTTGATGATGAAACAGGTGTGATTGATCATGAAACATTTCAGGGTGTCTTTGATGATGAAACAGGTGTGATTGATCATGAAACATGTCAGGGTGTTTTTGATGATGAAACAGGTTTGATTGATCATGAAACAGGTGTGATTGATCATGACACAGGTCAGGGTGTGTTTGATCATGAAACTGGTATGTTTGTTCATTAAACAGGTGTGATTGATCATGAAACAGGAGTGTTTGATCATGAAAGAGCTGTGATTGATGATGAAACAGGTCAGGGTGTGATTGTTCATGGAACAAGTGTGATTGATGATGAAACAGGTGTGATTGATCATGAAACAGTTCAGGGTGTGTTTAATCATGAAACAGGTGAGATTGATCAAAAAACAGGAGTGACTGATCCTGAAACAGGTGTGTTTGAATATGAAAGAGGTGTGTTTGATCATGAAACAGGTGTAATTGATCATGAAACAGGTGAGGTTGTGTTTGATCATGCAAAAGTTGTGATTGATCATGAAACAAGCATGTTTGATCATGAAACAGGTGAGATTGATCATGAATCAGGTCAGGCTGTGTTTGATCATGAAACAGGTGTGGGTGTTTGATGATGAAACGGGTGTGCTTGATTATGAAACAGGTGTGTTTGATGAAGAAAAAGGTCAGGGTGTGTTTGATCATGAAACAGTTGTGATTGATCATCAAAAAGGTTTAATTGATCATGAAGCAGGTGTGATTGATCATGAAAAAGGTGAGGGAGAGCTTGATCATGAAACAGGTGTGTTTGATGATGAAACAGGTGTGATTGATCATGAAACATTTCAGGGTGTCTTTGATGATGAAACAGGTGTGATTGATCATGAAACATGTCAGGGTGTTTTTGATGATGAAACAGGTTTGATTGATCATGAAACAGGTGTGATTGATCATGACACAGGTCAGGGTGTGTTTGATCATGAAACTGGTATGTTTGTTCATTAAACAGGTGTGATTGATCATGAAACAGGAGTGTTTGATCATGAAAGAGCTGTGATTGATGATGAAACAGGTCAGGGTGTGATTGTTCATGGAACAAGTGTGATTGATGATGAAACAGGTGTGATTGATCATGAAACAGTTCAGGGTGTGTTTAATCATGAAACAGGTGAGATTGATCAAAAAACAGGAGTGACTGATCCTGAAACAGGTGTGTTTGAATATGAAAGAGGTGTGTTTGATCATGAAACAGGTGTAATTGATCATGAAACAGGTGTGATTGATCATGAAGCAGGTCAGGTTGTGTTTGATCATGAAACAGGTATGTTTGATCAAGAAACAGTTGTGTTTGATCATGAAACAGGTGAGGTTGCGTTTGATCATGAAAAAGTTGTGATTGATCACAAAACAGGTCAGGGTGTGTTTGATCATGAAACAGGTGTGATTGATCACAAAACCGGTCAGGGTGTGTTTGATCATGAATCAGGTGTGTTTGATGATGAAACAGGTGTGATTGATCCTGAAACAGGAGTGTTTGATCATGAAACAGGTGTGATTGATCATGAAACAGGTGTTATTGATCATGAAACAGATCGTGGTCTGTTTGATCATGCAAGAGGTGCGATTGATCAGGAAAAAGGTGTGTTTGATCATAGACCAGGTGTGATTGATCATGAAACATGTCAGGCTGTGTTTAATCATGAAACAGGTGTGATTGATCTTGAAACAGGTGTGATTAATCATGAAGCAGGTGTGATTGATCATGAAACGGGTGTGATTGATCATGAAACAGATGTGATTGGTCATGAAAAAGGTGAGTTTGAACATGAAACATGTGTTTGATTATGAAACTGGTGTGATTGATCATAAAGCAGGTGTGATTGATCATGAAATGGGTGTGATTAATCATGAAATAGATGTGATTGATCATGAAATAGAGGTGATTGATGACGAAAAGGTCAGAGTGGAATTGATCATGAAACAAGTTTGATTGATGATGAAATACGTGTAATTGATCAAGAAACGAATGCAATTGATCATGAAAGAGGTGTGATTGTCCATGAAACAGGTGTGTTTAATCAGGAAAAAGGTGTGTTTGATCATGGACCAGGTGTGATTGATCATGAACCAAGTGTGATTGATGATGAAACACGTGTGATTGATCAAAAAACGGTTGCGATTGATCATGAAAGAGGTGTGATTGTTCATGAAACAGGTGTGTTTAATCAGGAAAAAGGTGTGTTTGATCATGGACCAGGTATGATTGATCATGAAACAAGTGTGATTGATGATGAAACACGTGTGATTGATCAAAAAACAGTTGCGATTGATCATGAAACAGGTGTGATTGTTCAAGAAACAGGTGTGTTTGATCAGGAAACAGGTGTGTTTGATCATGGACCAGGTGTGATTGATCATGAAACATGTCAGGCTGTGTTTAATCATGAAACTGGTGTGATTGATCTTGAAACACGTGTGATTGATCATGAAACAGGTGTGATTGATCAGGAAACAGCTGTGTTTAATCATGAAGCTCGTGTAAATGATCATGAAACAGGTGTGATTGATCATAAAACAGGTGAGGCAGAGTTTGATCATGAAACAGCTGTGATTGATCAGGAAACAGCTGTGTTTGATCATGAAACAGACATGTTTGATCATGAAATAGGTGTGTTTGATCATGAAACGGTTGCGATTGATCATGAAACAGGTGTGATTGTTCATGAAACAGGTGTGATTGATCAGGAAACAGCTGTGTTTGATCATGAAACGGGCGTGATTGATCATGAAAAAGGTGTGATTGATCATGAAACAGGACAGAGTGTGTTTGATCATGAAACAGGTGTGATTGATCATGCAACAGCTGTGATTGATCATGAAACAGGCGTCATTGATCATGAAGCAGGTGTGATTGATCATGAAACAGGTGTGATAGATCATGATACGGTTGTGACTGACCACGAAACATGCACGATTGTTAATGAACCAGGTGTGATTTATCATGAAACAGATCAGGTTGTGTTTGATCATGAAACAGGTGTGTTTGATCAAGAAACAGATGTATTTAATCATGATACAAGTGAGGTTGCGTTTAATCATGAAAAAGTTGTGATTGTTCATGAAACAGGTGTGTTTCATCATGAAACAGGTCAGGGTGTGATTGATCATGAAACAGGTGAGTTTGATGATGAAACGGGTGTGATTGATCATGGAACAGGAGTGCTAGATCATGAAACAGGTGTGATTTATCATGAAACAGATGATATTGATCATGAAACAGATCATGGCCTGTTTGATCATGCAAGAGGTGCGATTGATCATCAAAAAGGTTTGATTGATCATGAAGCAGGTGTGATTGATCATGAAACAGGTGTGTTTGATCATGAAACAGGTGTGTTTGATCATGAAAAAGGTCAGGGTGTGTTTGATCATGAAACAGTTGTGATTGATCATGAAACAGATCATGGTCTGTTTGGTCATGCAACAGGTGCGATTGATCATCAAAAAGGTTTGTTTGATCATGAAACAGGTGTGATTGATCATGAAGCAGGTGTGTTTAATCATGAAACGGTTGCGATTGATCATGAAACAGGTGTGATTGTTCATGAAACAGGTGTGTTTGATCAAGAAACGGTTGCAATTGATCATGAAAGAGGTGTGATTGTTCATGAAACAGGTGTGTTTAATCAGGAAAAAATTGTGTGTTTGATCATGGACCAGGTGTGATTGATCATGAAACAAGTGTGATTGTTGATGAAACACGTGTGATTGATCAAAAAACGGTTGCGATTCATCATGAAACAGGTGTGATTGTTCATGAAACTGGTGTGTTTAATCAGGAAAAAGGTGTGTTTGATCATGGACCAGGTATGATTGATCATGAAACAAGTGTGATTGATGATGAAACTCGTGTGATTGATCAAAAAACAGTTGCAATTGATCATGAAACAGGTGTGATTGTTCATGAAACAGGTGTGTTTGATCAGGAAACAGGTGTGTTTTTTCATGGACCAGGTGTGAGTGATCATGAAACATGTCAGGCTGTGTTTAATCATGAAACTGGTGTGATTGATCTTGAAACTTGTGTGATTGATCATGAAACAGGTGTGATTGATCAGGAAACAGCTGTGTTTAATCATGAAGCTCGTGTAAATGATCATGAAACAGGTGTGATTGATCATAAAACAGGTGAGGCAGAGTTTGATCATGAAACAACTGTGATTGATCATGAAGCAGGTGTGATTGATCATGAAATAGACATGTTTGATCACGAAATAGGTGTGTTTGATCATGAAACGGTTGCGATTGATCATGAAACAGGTGTGATTGTTCATGAAACAGGTGTGATTGATCATGAAAAAGGTGTGATTGATCATGAAACAGGACAGAGTGTGTTTGATCATGAAACAGGTGTGATTGATCATGAAAGAGCTGTGATTGATCATGAAAAAGATGTGTTTGAACATGAAACAGATGTGTTTGATCATGAAACTGGTGCGATTGATCATGAAGCAGGTGTGATTGATCATGAAACGGGTGTGATTGTTCATGAAACAGGTGTGATTGATCAGGAAACAGCTGTGTTTGATCATGAAACGGGCGTGATTGATCATGAAAAAGGTGTGATTGATCATGAAACAGGACAGAGTGTGTTTGATCATGAAACAGGTGTGATTGATCATGCAACAGCTGTGATTGATCATGAAACAGGCGTCATTGATCATGAAGCAGGTGTGATTGATCATGAAACAGGTGTGATAGATCATGATACGGTTGTGACTGACCACGAAACATGCACGATTGTTAATGAACCAGGTGTGATTTATCATGAAACAGATCAGGTTGTGTTTGATCATGAAACAGGTGTGTTTGATCAAGAAACAGATGTATTTAATCATGATACAAGTGAGGTTGCGTTTAATCATGAAAAAGTTGTGATTGTTCATGAAACAGGTGTGTTTCATCATGAAACAGGTCAGGGTGTGATTGATCATGAAACAGGTGAGTTTGATGATGAAACGGGTGTGATTGATCATGGAACAGGAGTGCTAGATCATGAAACAGGTGTGATTTATCATGAAACAGATGATATTGATCATGAAACAGATCATGGCCTGTTTGATCATGCAAGAGGTGCGATTGATCATCAAAAAGGTTTGATTGATCATGAAGCAGGTGTGATTGATCATGAAACAGGTGTGTTTGATCATGAAACAGGTGTGTTTGATCATGAAAAAGGTCAGGGTGTGTTTGATCATGAAACAGTTGTGATTGATCATGAAACAGATCATGGTCTGTTTGGTCATGCAACAGGTGCGATTGATCATCAAAAAGGTTTGTTTGATCATGAAACAGGTGTGATTGATCATGAAGCAGGTGTGTTTAATCATGAAACGGTTGCGATTGATCATGAAACAGGTGTGATTGTTCATGAAACAGGTGTGTTTGATCAAGAAACGGTTGCAATTGATCATGAAAGAGGTGTGATTGTTCATGAAACAGGTGTGTTTAATCAGGAAAAAATTGTGTGTTTGATCATGGACCAGGTGTGATTGATCATGAAACAAGTGTGATTGTTGATGAAACACGTGTGATTGATCAAAAAACGGTTGCGATTCATCATGAAACAGGTGTGATTGTTCATGAAACTGGTGTGTTTAATCAGGAAAAAGGTGTGTTTGATCATGGACCAGGTATGATTGATCATGAAACAAGTGTGATTGATGATGAAACTCGTGTGATTGATCAAAAAACAGTTGCAATTGATCATGAAACAGGTGTGATTGTTCATGAAACAGGTGTGTTTGATCAGGAAACAGGTGTGTTTTTTCATGGACCAGGTGTGAGTGATCATGAAACATGTCAGGCTGTGTTTAATCATGAAACTGGTGTGATTGATCTTGAAACTTGTGTGATTGATCATGAAACAGGTGTGATTGATCAGGAAACAGCTGTGTTTAATCATGAAGCTCGTGTAAATGATCATGAAACAGGTGTGATTGATCATAAAACAGGTGAGGCAGAGTTTGATCATGAAACAACTGTGATTGATCATGAAGCAGGTGTGATTGATCATGAAATAGACATGTTTGATCACGAAATAGGTGTGTTTGATCATGAAACGGTTGCGATTGATCATGAAACAGGTGTGATTGTTCATGAAACAGGTGTGATTGATCATGAAAAAGGTGTGATTGATCATGAAACAGGACAGAGTGTGTTTGATCATGAAACAGGTGTGATTGATCATGAAAGAGCTGTGATTGATCATGAAAAAGATGTGTTTGAACATGAAACAGATGTGTTTGATCATGAAACTGGTGCGATTGATCATGAAGCAGGTGTGATTGATCATGAAACGGGTGTGATTGATCAGGAAAACGGTGTGTTTGATCATAAACCTCGTGTGACTCATCATAAAACAGGTTTGATTGATCATGAAAAAGGACAGAGACTGTTTGATCATGAAACAAGTGGGATTAATCATGAAGCAGGTGTGATTGATCATGAAATAGGTGTGATAGATCATGATACGGTTGTGACTGACCACGAAACAGGCACCATTGTTCATGAACCAGGTGTGATTTATCATGAAACAGATCAGGTTGTGTTTGATCATGTAACAGGTGTGTTTGATGATGAAACGGGTGTGATTGATCATGGAACAGGAGTGCTTGATCATGAAACAGGTGTGATTGTTCATGAAACAGGTGTGATTGATCATGAAACAGACATGTTTGATCATGAAATAGGTGTGTTTGATCATGAAACGGTTGCGATTGATCATGAAACAGGTGTGATTGTTCATGAAACAGGTGTTATTGATCAGGAAACAGCTGTGTTTGATCATGAAACGGGCGTGATTGATCATGAAAAAGGTGTGATTGATCATGAAACAGGACAGAGTGTGTTTGATCATGAAGCAGGTGTGATTGATCATGAAACAGCTGTGATTCATCATGAAAAAGATGTGTTTGAACATGAAACAGATGTGTTTGATCATGAAACTGGTGTGATTGATCATGAAGCAGGTGTGATTGATCATGAAACGGGTGTGATTGATCAGGAAAAAGGTGTTTTTTATCATAAACCTCGAGTGACTCAGCATAAAACAGGTTTGATTGATCATGAAAAAGGACAGAGACTGTTTGATCATGAAACAAGTGGGATTGATCATGAAACAGGCGTCATTGATCATGAAGCAGGTGTGATTGATCATGAAACACGGGTGATAGATCATGATACGGTTGTGACTGACCACGAAACAGGCACGATTGTTCTTGAGCCAGGTGTGATTTATCATGAAACAGATCAGGTTGTGTTTGATCATGAAACAGGTGTGTTTGATCAAGAAACAGATGTATTTAATCATGAAACAAGTGAGGTTGCGTTTGATCATGAAAAAGTTGTGATTGTTCATGAAACAGGTGTGTTTCATCATGAAACAGGTCAGCGTGTGATTGATCATGAAACAGGTGAGTTTGATGATGAAACGGGTGTGATTGATCATGGAACAGGAGTGCTAGATCATGAAACAGATGTGATTTATCATGAAACAGATGATATTGATCATGAAACAGATCTTGGCCTGTTTGATCATGCAAGAGGTGCGATTGATCATCAAAAAGGTTTGATTGATCATGAAGCAGGTGTGATTGATCATGAAACAGGTGTGTTTGATCATGAAACAGGTGTGTTTGATCATGAAAAAGGTCATGGTGTGTTTGATCATGAAACAGTTGTGATTGATCATGAAACAGATCATGGTCTGTTTGGTCATGCAACAGGTGCGATTGATCATCAAAAAGGTTTGTTTGATCATGAAACAGGTGTGATTGATCATGAAGCAGGTGTGTTTAATCATGAAACGGTTGCGATTGATCATGAAACAGGTGTGATTGTTCATGAAACAGGTGTGTTTGATCAAGAAATGGTTGCAATTTATCATGAAAGAGGTGTGATTGTTCATGAAACAGGTGTGTTTAATTAGGAAAAAGGTGTGTTTGATCATGGACCGGGTGTGATTGATCATGAAACAAGTGTGATTGTTGATGAAACACTTGTGATTGATCAAAAAACGGTTGTGATTCATCATGAAACAGGTGTGATTGTTCATGAAACTGGTGTGTTTAATCAGGAAAAAGGTGTGTTTGATCATGGACCAGGTATTATTGATCATGAAACAAGTGTGATTGATGATGAAACTCGTGTGATTGATCAAAAAACAGTTGCAATTGATCATGAAACAGGTGCGATTGTTCATGAAACAGGTGTGTTTGATCAGGAAACAGGTGTGTTTTTTCATGGACCAGGTGTGAGTGATCATGAAACATGTCAGGCTGTGTTTAATCATGAAACTGGTGTGATTGATCTTGAAACTTGTGTGATTGATCATGAAACAGGTGTGATTGATCAGGAAACAGCTGTGTTTAATCATGAAGCTCGTGTAAATGATCATGAAACAGGTGTGATTGATCATAAAACAGGTGAGGCAGAGTTTGATCATGAAACAGCTGTGATTGATCATGAAGCAGGTGTGATTGATCATGAAACAGACATGTTTGATCACGAAATAGGTGTGTTTGATCATGAAACGGTTGCGATTGATCATGAAACAGGTGTGATTGTTCATGAAACAGGTGTGATTGATCAGGAAACAACTGTGTTTGATCATGAAACGGGCGTGATTGATCATGAAAAATTTGTGATTGATCATGAAACCGGACAGAGTGTGTTTGATCATGAAACAGGTGTGATTGATCATGAAACAGCTGTGATTGATCATGAAAAAGATGTGTTTGAACATGAAACAGATGTGTTTGATCATGAAACTGGTGCGATTGATCATGAAGCAGGTGTGATTGATCATGAAACGGGTGTGATTGATCAGGAAAAAGGTGTGTTTGATCATAAACCTCGTGTGACTCATCATAAAACAGGTTTGATTGATCATGAAAAAGGACAGAGACTGTTTGATCATGAAACAAGTGGGATTGATCATGAAACAGGCGTCATTGATCATGAAGCAGGTGTGATTGATCATGAAACAGGTGTGATAGATCATGATACGGTTGTGACTGACCACGAAACAGGCACGATTGTTCATGAACCAGGTGTGATTGATCATGAAAAAGGACAGAGACTGTTTGATCATGAAACAGGTGTGTTTGATGATGAAACGGGTGTGATTGATCATGAAACAGGTGTGTTTGATCATGAAACAGGTGTGTTTGATCATGAAAAAGGTCAGGGTGTGTTTGATCATGAAACAGTTGTGATTGATCATGAAACAGATCATGGTCTGTTTTTTCATGCAACAGGTGCGATTGGTCATCAAAAAGCTTTGTTTGATCATGAAGCAGGTGTGATTGATCAAGAAACAGGTGAGGGAAAGTTTGATCATGAAACGAGCGTGTTTGAACATGAAACAGATGTGTTTGATCATGAAACTGGTGCGATTGATCATGAAGCAGGTGTGATTGATCATGAGACGGGTGAGATTGATCATGAAACAGATGCGATTGATCATGAAAGAGATGTGATTGATGATAAAACAAGTCAGGGTGTGATTGATCATGAAACAAGTGTGATTGATGATGAAACAGGTGTGTTTGATCAAGAAACGGTTGCAATTGATCATGAAAGAGGTGTGATTGTTCATGAAACAGGTGTGTTTGATCATGAAAAAGATGTGTTTGATCATGGACCAGGTGTGATTGATCATGAAACAAGTGTGATTGATGATGAAACATGTGTGATTGATCAAAAAACGGTTGCGATTGATCATGAAACAGGTGTGATTGTTCATGAAACTGCTGTGTTTGATCAGGAAAAAGGTGTGTTTGATCATAGACCAGATGTGATTGATCATGAAACATGTCAGGCTGCGTTTAATCATGAAACTGGTGTGATTGATATTGAAACAGGTGTGATTGTTCATGAAACAGGTGTGATTGATCAGGAAACAGGTGTGATTGATCATGAACCTCGTGTGAATGATCATAAAACAGGTTTGATTGATCATGAAAAAGGACAGAGACTGTTTGATCATGAAACAAGTGGGATTGATCATGAAACAGGCGTCATTGATCATGAAACAGGTGTGATTGATCATGAAACAGGTGTGATAGATCATGATACGGTTGTGACTGACCACGAAACAGGCACGATTGTTCATGAACCAGGTGTGATTGATCATGAAAAAGGACAGAGACTGTTTGATCATGAAACAGGTGTGTTTGATGATGAAACGGGTGTGATTGATCATGAAACAGGTGTGTTTGATCATGAAACAGGTGTGTTTGATCATGAAAAAGGTCAGGGTGTGTTTGATCATGAATCAGTTGTGATTGATCATGAAACAGATCATGGTCTGTTTTTTCATGCAACAGGTGCGATTGGTCATCAAAAAGCTTTGTTTGATCATGAAGCAGGTGTGATTGATCAAGAAACAGGTGAGGGAAAGTTTGATCATGAAACGAGCGTGTTTGAACATGAAACAGATGTGTTTGATCATGAAACTGGTGCGATTGATCATGAAGCAGGTGTGATTGATCATGAGACGGGTGAGATTGATCATGAAACAGATGCGATTGATCATGAAAGAGATGTGATTGATGATAAAACAAGTCAGGGTGTGATTGATCATGAAACAAGTGTGATTGATGATGAAACAGGTGTGTTTGATCAAGAAACGGTTGCAATTGATCATGAAAGAGGTGTGATTGTTCATGAAACAGGTGTGTTTGATCATGAAAAAGATGTGTTTGATCATGGACCAGGTGTGATTGATCATGAAACAAGTGTGATTGATGATGAAACATGTGTGATTGATCAAAAAACGGTTGCGATTGATCATGAAACAGGTGTGATTGTTCATGAAACTGCTGTGTTTGATCAGGAAAAAGGTGTGTTTGATCATAGACCAGATGTGATTGATCATGAAACATGTCAGGCTGCGTTTAATCATGAAACTGGTGTGATTGATATTGAAACAGGTGTGATTGTTCATGAAACAGGTGTGATTGATCAGGAAACAGGTGTGATTGATCATGAACCTCGTGTGAATGATCATAAAACAGGTTTGATTGATCATGAAAAAGGACAGAGACTGTTTGATCATGAAACAAGTGGGATTGATCATGAAACAGGCGTCATTGATCATGAAACAGGTGTGATTGATCATGAAACAGGTGTGATAGATCATGAAACGGTTGTGACTGACCACGAATCAGGCGCGATTGTTCATGAACCACGTGAGATTTATCATGAAACAGATCAGGTTGTGTTTGATCATGAAGCAGGTGTGTTTGATCACGAAACAGATGTATTTGATGATGAAACAAGTGAGGTTGCGTTTGATCATGAAAAAGTTGTGATTGTTCATGAAACAGATGTGTTTCATCACGAAACAGGTCAGGTGTGATTGATCATGAAACAGGTGTGTTTGATGATGAAACGGGTGTGATTGATTATGGAACAGGAGTGCTTGATCATGAAACAGGTGTGATTGATCATGAAACAGGTGTTATTGATCATGAAACAGATCATAGGCCTGTTTGATCATGCAAGAGGTGCGATTGATCATCAAAAAGGTTTGTTTGATCATGAAGCAGGTGTGATTGATCATGAAACAGGTGTGTTTGATCATGAAACAGATGTGTTTGATCATGAAAAAGGTCAGGGTGTGTTTGATCATGAAACAGTTGTGATTGATCCTGAAACAGATCATGGTCTGTTTGGTCATGCAACAGGTGCGATTGATCATCAAAAAGGTTTGTTTGATCATGAAGCAGGTGTGATTGATCAAGAAACAGGTGAGGGAAAGATTGACCATGAAACTCGTGTGATTGATCATGAAACAGGTGTGATTGTTCATGAAACAGGTGTGTTTGATCAAGAAACGGTTGCAATTGATCATGAAACAGGTGTGATTGTTCATGAAACAGGTGTGTTTAATCAGGAAAAAATTGTGTGTTTGATCATGGACCAGGTGTGATTGATCATGAAACAAGTGTGATTGTTGATGAAACACGTGTGATTGATCAAAAAACGGTTGCGATTCATCATGAAACAGGTGTGATTGTTCATGAAACTGGTGTGTTTAATCAGGAAAAAGGTGTGTTTGATCATGGACCAGGTATGATTGATCATGAAACAAGTGTGATTGATGATGAAACTCGTGTGATTGATCAAAAAACAGTTGCAATTGATCATGAAACAGGTGTGATTGTTCATGAAACAGGTGTGTTTGATCAGGAAACAGGTGTGTTTTTTCATGGACCAGGTGTGAGTGATCATGAAACATGTCAGGCTGTGTTTAATCATGAAACTGGTGTGATTGATCTTGAAACTTGTGTGATTGATCATGAAACAGGTGTGATTGATCAGGAAACAGCTGTGTTTAATCATGAAGCTCGTGTAAATGATCATGAAACAGGTGTGATTGATCATAAAACAGGTGAGGCAGAGTTTGATCATGAAACAACTGTAATTGATCATGAAGCAGGTGTGATTGATCATGAAATAGACATGTTTGATCACGAAATAGGTGTGTTTGATCATGAAACGGTTGCGATTGATCATGAAACAGGTGTGATTGTTCATGAAACAGGTGTGATTGATCAGGAAACAACTGTGTTTGATCATGAAACGGGCGTGATTGATCATGAAAAAGGTGTGATTGATCATGAAACAGGACAGAGTGTGTTTGATCATGAAACAGGTGTGATTGATCATGAAAGAGCTGTGATTCATCATGAAAAAGATGTGTTTGAACATGAAACAGATGTGTTTGATCATGAAACTGGTGCGATTGATCATGAAGCAGGTGTGATTGATCATGAAACGGGTGTGATTGATCAGGAAAAAGGTGTGTTTGATCATAAACCTCGTGTGACTCATCATAAAACAGGTTTGATTGATCATGAAAAAGGACAGAGACTGTTTGATCATGAAACAAGTGGGATTAATCATGAAACAGGCGTCATTGATCATGAAGCAGGTGTGATTGATCATGAAATAGGTGTGATAGATCATGATACGGTTGTGACTGACCACGAAACAGGCACGATTGTTCATGAACCAGGTGTGATTTATCATGAAACAGATCAGGTTGTGTTTGATCATGAAGCAGGTGTGTTTGATCACGAAACAGATGTATTTGATGATGAAACAAGTGAGGTTGCGTTTGATCATGAAACAAGTGGGATTGATCATGAAACAGGCGTCATTGATCATGAAACAGGTGTGATTGATCATGAAACAGGTGTGATAGATCATGATACGGTTGTGACTGACCACGAAACAGGCACGATTGTTCATGAACCAGGTGTGATTTATCATGAAACAGATCAGGTTGTGTTTGATCATGTAACAGGTGTGTTTGATGATGAAACGGGTGTGATTGATCATGGAACAGGAGTGCTTGATCATGAAACAGGTGTGATTGTTCATGAAACAGGTGTGATTGATCAGGAAAAAGGTGTGTTTGATCATGGACCAGGTATGATTGATCATGAAACAAGTGTGATTGATGATGAAACTCGTGTGATTGATCAAAAAACAGTTGCAATTGATCATGAAACAGGTGTGATTGTTCATGAAACAGGTGTGTTTGATCAGGAAACAGGTGTGTTTTTTCATGGACCAGGTGTGATTGATCATGAAACATGTCAGGCTGTGTTTAATCATGAAACTGATGTGATTGATCTTGAAACTTGTGTGATTGATCATGAAACAGGTGTGATTGATCAGGAAACAGCTGTGTTTAATCATGAAGCTCGTGTAAATGATCATGAAACAGTTGTGATTGATCATAAAACAGGTGAGGCAGAGTTTGATCAAGAAACAGCTGTGATTGATCATGAAGCAGGTGTGATTGATCATGAAACAGACATGTTTGATCACGAAATAGGTGTGTTTGATCATGAAACGGTTGCGATTGATCATGAAACAGGTGTGATTGTTCATGAAACAGGTGTGTTTGATCAGGAAACAGGTGTGTTTTTTCATGGACCAGGTGTGATTGATCATGAAACAAGTGTGATTGTTGATGAAACACGTGTGATTGATCAAAAAACGGTTGCGATTGATCATGAAACAGGTGTGATTGTTAATGAAACAGGTGTGTTTAATCAGGAAAAAGGTGTGTTTGATCATGGACCAGGTATGATTGATCATGAAACAAGTGTGATTGATGATGAAACTCGTGTGATTGATCAAAAAACAGTTGCAATTGATCATGAAACAGGTGTGATTGTTCATGAAACAGGTGTGTTTGATCAGGAAACAGGTGTGTTTTTTCATGGACCAGGTGTGATTGATCATGAAACATGTCAGGCTGTGTTTAATCATGAAACTGATGTGATTGATCTTGAAACTTGTGTGATTGATCATGAAACAGGTGTGATTGATCAGGAAACAGCTGTGTTTAATCATGAAGCTCGTGTAAATGATCATGAAACAGGTGTGATTGATCATAAAACAGGTGAGGCAGAGTTTGATCATGAAACAGCTGTGATTGATCATGAAGCAGGTGTGATTGATCATGAAACAGACATGTTTGATCACGAAATAGGTGTGTTTGATCATGAAACGGTTGCGATTGATCATGAAACAGGTGTGATTGTTCATGAAACAGGTGTGATTGATCAGGAAACAACTGTGTTTGATCATGAAGCGGGCGTGATTGATCATGAAAAATTTGTGATTGATCATGAAACCGGACAGAGTGTGTTTGATCATGAAACAGGTGTGATTGATCATGAAACAGCTGTGATTCATCATGAAAAAGATGTGTTTGAACATGAAACAGATGTGTTTGATCATGAAACTGGTGCGATTGATCATGAAGCAGGTGTGATTGATCATGAAACGGGTGTGATTGATCAGGAAAAAGGTGTGTTTGATCATAAACCTCGTGTGACTCATCATAAAACAGGTTTGATTGATCATGAAAAAGGACAGAGACTGTTTAATCATGAAACAAGTGGGATTGATCATGAAACAGGCGTCATTGATCATGAAGCAGGTGTGATTGATCATGAAACAGGTGTGATAGATCATGATACGGTTGTGACTGACCACGAAACAGGCACGATTGCTCATGAACCAGGTGTGATTTATCATGAAACAGATCAGGTTGTGTTTGATCATGAAACAGGTGTGTTTGATGATGAAACGGGTGTGATTGATCATGGAACAGGAGTGCTTGATCATGAAACAGGTGTGATTGTTCATGAAACAGGTGTTATTGATCATGAAACAGATCATGGCCTGTTTGATAATGCAAGAGGTGCGATTGATCATCAAAAAGGTTTGATTGATCATGAAGCAGGTGTGATTGATCATGAAACAGGTGTGTTTGATCATGAAACAGGTGTGTTTGATCATGAAAAAGGTCAGGGTGTGTTTGATCATGAAACAGTTGTGATTGATCATGAAACAGATCATGGTCTGTTTGGTCATGCAACAGGTGCGATTGATCATCAAAAAGGTTTGTTTGATCATGAAGCAGGTGTGATTGATCAAGAAACAGGTGAGGGAAAGTTTGATCATGAAACGAGCGTGTTTGAACATGAAACAGATGTGTTTGATCATGAAACTGGTGTGATTGATCATGAAACAGGTGTGATTGATCATGAGACGGGTGTGATTGATCATGAAACAGATGCGATTGATCATGAAAGAGATGTGATTGATGATAAAACAGGTCAGGGTGTGATTGATCATGAAACAAGTGTGATTGATGATGAAACAGGTGTGTTTGATCAAGAAACGGTTGCAATTGATCATGAAAGAGGTGTGATTGTTCATGAAACAGGTGTGTTTGATCATGAAAAAGGTGTGTTTGATCATGGACCAGGTGTGATTGATCATGAAACAAGTGTGATTGATGATGAAACATGTGTGATTGATCAAAAAACGGTTGCGATTGATCATGAAACAGGTGTGATTGTTCATGAAACTGCTGTGTTTGATCAGGAAAAAGGTGTGTTTGATCATAGACCAGGTGTGATTGATCATGAAACATGTCAGGCTGCGTTTAATCATGAAACTGGTGTGATTGATATTGAAACAGGTGTGATTGTTCATGAAACAGGTGTGATTGATCAGGAAACAGGTGTGATTGATCATGAACCTCCTGTGAATGATCATAAAACAGGTTTGATTGATCATGAAAAAGGACAGAGACTGTTTGATCATGAAACAAGTGGGATTGATCATGAAACAGGCGTCATTGATCATGAAACAGGTGAGATAGATCATGAAACGGTTGTGACTGACCACGAATCAGGCGCGATTGTTCATGAACCAGGTGAGATTTATCATGAAACAGATCAGGTTGTGTTTGATCATGAAGCAGGTGCGTTTGATCAAGAAACAGATGTATTTGATCATGAAACAAATGAGGTTGCGTTTGATCATGAAAAAGTTATGATTGTTCATGAAACAGGTGTGTTTCATCATGAAACAGGTCAGGGTGTGATTGATCATGAAACAGGTGTGTTTGATGATGAAACGGGTGTGATTGATCATGGAACAGGAGTGCTTGATCATGAAACAGGTGTGATTGATCATAAAACAGGTGTTATTGATCATGAAACAGATCATGGCCTGATTGATCATGCAAGAGGTGCGATTGATCATCAAAAAGGTTTGATTGATCATGAAGCAGGTGTGATTGATCATGAAACAGGTGTGTTTGATCATGAAAAAGGTCAGGGTGTGTTTGATCATGAAACAGTTGTGAATGATCATGAAACAGATCATGGTCTGTTTGGTCATGCAACAGGTGCGATTGATCATCAAAAAGGTTTGTTTGATCATGAAGCAGGTGTGATTGATCAAGTAACAGGTGAGGGAAAGATTGACCATGAAACTCGTGTGATTGATCATGAAGCAGGTGTGTTTGATCATGAAACGGTTGCGATTGATCATAGAACAGGTGTGATTGTTCATGAAACAGGTGTGATTGATCAGGAAACAGCTGTGTTTGATCATGAAACGAGCGTGTTTGAACATGAAACAGATGTGTTTGATCATGAAACTGGTGTGATTGATCATGAAGCAGGTGTGATTGATCATGAAACGGGTGTGATTGATCATGAAACAGATGCGATTGATCATGAAAGAGATGTGATTGATGATAAAACAGGTCAGGGTGTGATTGATCATGAAACAAGTGTGATTGATGATGAAACAGGTGTGTTTGATCAAGAAACGGTTGCAATTGATCATGAAAGAGGTGTGATTGTTCATGAAACAGGTGTGTTTGATCATGAAAAAGGTGTGTTTGATCATGGACCAGGTGTGATTGATCATGAAACAAGTGTGATTTATAATGAAACATGTGTGATTGATCAAAAAACGGTTGTGATTGATCATGAAACAGGTGTGATGGTTCATGAAACTGGTGTGTTTGATCAGGAAAAAGGTGTGTTTGATCATAGACCAGGTGTGATTGATCATGAAACATGTCAGGCTGCGTTTAATCATGAAACTGGTGTGATTGATATTGAAACAGGTGTGATTGTTCAGGAAACAGGTGTGATTGATCATGAACCTCGTGTGAATGATCATAAAACAGGTTTGATTGATCATGAAAAAGGACAGAGACTGTTTGATCATGAAACAAGTGGGATTGATCATGAAACAGGCATCATTGATCATGAAACAGGTGTGATTGATCATGAAACAGGTGTGATAGATCATGAAACGGTTGTGACTGACCACGAATCAGGCGCGATTGTTCATGAACCAGGTGAGATTTATCATGAAACAGATCAGGTTGTGTTTGATCATGAAGCAGGTGTGTTTGATCATGAAGCAGGTGTGTTTGATCAAGAAACAGATCTATTTGATCATGAAACAAGTGAGGTTGTGTTTGATAATGAAAAAGTTGTGATTGTTCATGAAACAGGCGTGTTTCATCATGAAACAGGTCAGGGTGTGATTGATCATGAAACAGGTGTGTTTGATGATGAAACGGGTGTGATTGATCATGGAACAGGAGTGCTTGATCATGAAACAGGTGTATTGATCATGAAACAGGTGTTATTGATCATGAAACAGGTGTGTTTGATGATGAAACGGCTGTGATTGATCATGGAACAGGTGTGTTTGATCATGAAACAGGTGTGATTGATCATGAAACAGATGTTATTGATCATGAAACAGATCATGGCCTGTTTGATCATGCAAGAGGTGCGATTGATCATCAAAAAGGTTTGATTGATCATGAACCAGGTGTGATTGATCATGAAACAGGTGTGTTTGATCATGAAACAGATGTGTTTGATCATGAAATAGGTCAGGGAGTGTTTGATCATGAAACAGGTGTGATTGATTAAGAAACAGGTGAGGGAAAGTTTGATCATGAAACAGGTGTAATTGATCATGAAGCAGGTGTGTTTGATCATGAAACGGTTGCGATTGATCATGAAACAGGTGTGATTGATCATGAAAAAGGACAGAGACTGTTTGATCATGAAACAAGTGGGATTGATCATGAAACAGGCGTCATTGATCATGAAACAGGCATCATTGATCATGAAACAGGTGTGATTGATCATGAAACAGGTGTGATAGATCATGAAACGGTTGTGACTGACCACGAATCAGGCGCGATTGTTCATGAACCAGGTGAGATTTATCATGAAACAGATCAGGTTGTGTTTGATCATGAAGCAGGTGTGTTTGATCAAGAAACAGATGTATTTGATCATGAAACAAGTGAGGTTGCGTTTGATCATGAAAAAGTTGTGATTGTTCATGAAACAGGTGTGTTTCATCATGAAACAGATCAGGGTGTGATTGATCATGAAACAGGTGTGTTTGATGATGAAACGGGAGTGATTGATCATGGAACAGGAGTGCTTGATCATGAAACAGGTGTGATTGATCATGAAACAGGTGTTATTGATCATGAAACAGATCATGGCCTGTTTGATCATGCAAGAGGTGCGATTGATCATCAAAAAGGTTTGATTGATCATGAAACAGGTGTGATTGATCAGGAAACAGGTGTGTTTGATCATGAAACAGGTGTGTTTGATCATGAAAAAGTTCAGGGTGTGTTTGATCATGAAGCAGTTGTGAATGATCATGAAACAGATCATGGTCTGTTTGGTCATGCAACAGGTGCAATTAATCATCAAAAAGGTTTGTTTGATCATGAATCAGGTGTGATTGATCAAGAAACAGTTGAGGGAAAGTTTGATCATGAAACTCGTGTGATTGATCATGAAGCAGGTGTGTTTGATCATGAAACGGTTGTGACTGGCCACGAATCAGGCGCGATTGTTCATGAACCAGGTGAGATTTATCATGAAACAGATCAGGTTGTGTTTGATCATGAAGCAGGTGTGTTTGATCAAGAAACAGATGTATTTGATCATGAAACAAGTGAGCTTGCGTTTGATCATGAAAAAGTTGTGATTGTTCATGAAACAGGTGTGTTTCATCATGAAACAGGTCAGGGTGTGATTGATCATGAAACAGGTGTGTTTGATGATGAAACGGGTGTGATTGATCATGGAACAGGAGTGCTTGATCATGAAACAGGTGTATTGATCATGAAACAGGTGTTATTGATCATGAAACAGGTGTGTTTGATAATGAAACGGGTGTGATTGATCATGGAACAGGTGTGTTTGATCATGAAACAGGTGTGATTGATCATGAAACAGGTGTTATTGATCATGAAACAGATCATGGCCTGTTTGATCATGCAAGAGGTGCGATTGATCATCAAAAAGGTTTGATTGATCATGAACCAGGTGTGATTGATCATGAAACAGGTGTGTTTGATCATGAAACAGATGTGTTTGATCATGAAATAGGTCAGGGAGTGTTTGATCATGAAACAGGTGTGATTGATTAAGAAACAGGTGAGGGAAAGTTTGATCATGAAACAGGTGTGATTGATCATGAAGCAGGTGTGTTTGATCATGAAACGGTTGCGATTGATCATGAAACAGGTGTGATTGATCATGAAAAAGGACAGAGACTGTTTGATCATGAAACAAGTGGGATTGATCATGAAACAGGCGTCATTGATCATGAAACAGGCATCATTGATCATGAAACAGGTGTGATTGATCATGAAACAGGTGTGATAGATCATGAAACGGTTGTGACTGACCACGAATCAGGCGCGATTGTTCATGAACCAGGTGAGATTTATCATGAAACAGATCAGGTTGTGTTTGATCATGAAGCAGGTGTGTTTGATCAAGAAACAGATGTATTTGATCATGAAACAAGTGAGGTTGCGTTTGATCATTAAAAAGTTGTGATTGTTCATGAAACAGGTGTGTTTCATCATGAAACAGATCAGGGTGTGATTGATCATGAAACAGGTGAGTTTGGTGATGAAACGGGAGTGATTGATCATGGAACAGGAGTGCTTGATCATGAAACAGGTGTGATTGATCATGAAACAGGTGTTATTGATCATGAAACAGATCATGGCCTGTTTGATCATGCAAGAGGTGCGATTGATCATCAAAAAGGTTTGATTGATCATGAAACAGGTGTGATTGATCAGGAAACAGGTGTGTTTGATCATGAAACAGGTGTGTTTGATCATGAAAAAGTTCAGGGTGTGTTTGATCATGAAACAGTTGTGAATGATCATGAAACAGATCATGGTCTGTTTGGTCATGCAACAGGTGCAATTAATCATCAAAAAGGTTTGTTTGATCATGAATCAGGTGTGATTGATCAAGAAACAGTTGAGGGAAAGTTTGATCATGAAACTCGTGTGATTGATCATGAAGCAGGTGTGTTTGATCATGAAACGGTTGTGACTGGCCACGAATCAGGCGCGATTGTTCATGAACCAGGTGAGATTTATCATTAAACAGATCAGGTTGTGTTTGATCATGAAGCAGGTGTGTTTGATCAAGAAACAGATGTATTTGATCATGAAACAAGTGAGGTTGCGTTTGATCATGAAAAAGTTGTGATTGTTCATGAAACAGGTGTGTTTCATCATGAAACAGGTCAGGGTGTGATTGATCATGAAACAGGTGTGTTTGATGATGAAACGGGTGTGATTGATCATGGAACAGGAGTGCTTGATCATGAAACAGGTGTGATTGATCATGAAACAGGTGTTATTGATCATGAAACAGATCATGGCCTGTTTGATCATGCAAGAGGTGCGATTGATCATCAAAAAGGTTTGTTTGATCATGAAGCAGGTGTGATTGATCAAGAAACAGGTGAGGGAAAGTTTGATCATGAAACAGGTGTGTTTGATCATGAAAAATGTCAGGGTGTGTTTGATCATGGAACAGGAGTGCTTGATCATGAAACAGGTGTGATTGATCATGAAACAGTTGTGATTGATCATGAAACAGATCATGGTCTGTTTGGTCATGCAACAGGTGCGATTAATCATCAAAAAGGTTTGTTTGATCATGAATCAGGTGTGATTGATCAAGAAACAGGTGAGGAAAAGTTTGATCATGAAACTCGTGTGATTGATCATGAAGCAGGTGTGTTTGATCATGAAACGGTTGCGATTGATCATAGAACAGGTGTGATTGTTCATGAAACAGGTGTGATTGATCAGGAAACAGCTGTGTTTGATCATGAAACGAGCGTGTTTGAACATGAAACAGATGTGTTTGATCATGAAACTGGTGTGATTGATCATGAAGCAGGTGTGATTGATCATGAAACGGGTGTGATTGATCATGAAACAGATGCGATTGATCATGAAAGAGATGTGATTGATGATAAAACAGGTCAGGGTGTGATTGATCATGAAACACGTGTGATTGATGATGATACAGGTGTGTTTGATCAAGAAACAGTTGCAATTGATCATGAAAGAGGTGTGATTGTTCATGAAACAGGTGTGTTTGATCATGAAAAAGGTATGTTTGATCATGGACCAGGTGTGATTGATCATGAAACAAGTGTGATTGATGATGAAACATGTGTGATTGATTATGAAACGGTTGCGATTGATCATGAAACAGGTGTGATTGTTCATGAAACTGGTGTGTTTGATCAGGAAAAAGGTGTGTTTGATCATAGACCAGGTGTGATTGATCATGAAACATGTCAGGCTGCGTTTAATCATGAAACTGGTGTGATTGATATTGAAACAGGTATGATTGTTCATGAAACAGGTGTGATTGATCAGGAAACAGGTGTGATTGATCATGAACCTCGTGTGAATGATCATAAAACAGGTTTGATTGATCATGAAAAATGACAGAGACTGTTTGATCATGAAACAAGTGGGATTGATCATGAAACAGGCGTCATTGATCATGAAACAGGTGTGATTGATCATGAAACAGGTGTGATAGATCATGAAACGGTTGTGACTGAGCACGAAACAGGCGCGATTGTTCATGAACCAGGTGAGATTTATCATGAAACAGATCTGGTTGTGTTTGATCATGAAGCAGGTATGTTTGATCAAGAAAAAGATGTATTTGTTCATGAAACAAGTGAGGTTGCGTTTGATCATGAAAAAGTTGTGATTGTTCATGAAACAGATGTGTTTCATCATGAAACAGGTCAGGGTTGATTGATCATGAAACAGGTGTGTTTGATAATGAAACGGGTGTGATTCATCATGGAACAGGAGTGTTTGATCATGAAACAGGTGTGATTGATCATGAAACAGGTGTTATTGATCATGAAACAGATCATGGCCTGTTTGATCATGCAAGAGGTGCGATTGATCATCAAAAAGGTTTGATTGATCATGAACCAGGTGTGATTGATCATGAAACAGGTGTGTTTGATCATGAAACAGATGTGTTTGATCATGAAATAGGTCAGGGAGTGTTTGATCATGAAACAGTTGTGATTGATCATGAAACAGATCATGGTCTGTTTGGTCATGCAACAGGTGCGATTAATCATCAAAAAGTTTGTTTGATCATGAAGCAGGTGTGATTGATTAAGAAACAGGTGAGGGAAAGTTTGATCATGAAACAGGTGTGATTGATCATGAAGCAGGTGTGTTTGATCATGAAACGGTTGCGATTGATCATGAAACAGGTGTGATTGATCATGAAAAAGGACAGAGACTGTTTGATCATGAAACAAGTGGGATTGATCATGAAACAGGTGTTATTGATCATGAAACAGATCATGGCCTGTTTGATCATGCAAGAGGTGCGATTGATCATCAAAAAGGTTTGATTGATCATGAAGCAGGTGTGATTGATCATGAAACAGGTGTGTTTGATCAGGAAAAAGGTGTGTTTGATCATAGACCAGGTGTGATTGATCATGAAACATGTGAGGCTGCGTTTAATCATGAACCTGGTGTGATTGATCATGAAACAGGTGTGATTGTTCATGAAACAGGTGTGATTGATCAGGAAACAGGTGTGATTGATCATGGACTTCGTGTGAATGATCATAAAACAGACTTGATTGATCATGAAAAAGGATACAGACTGTTTGATCATGAAACAAGTGGGATTGATCATGAAACAGGCGTCATTGATCATGAAACAGGTGTGATAGATCATGAAACGGTTGTGACTGAGCACGAAACAGGCGCGATTGTTCATGAACCAGGTGAAATTTATCATGAAACAGATCAGGTTGTGTTTGATCATGAAGCAGGTGTGTTTGATCAGGAAAAAGATGTATTTGTTCATGAAACAAGTGAGGTTGCGTTTGATCATGAAAAAGTTGTGATTGTTCATGAAACAGGTGTGTTTCATCATGAAACAGGTCAGGGTGTGATTGATCATGAAACAGGTGTGTTTGATGATGAAACGGGTGTGATTGATCATGGAACAGGAGTGCTTGATCATGAAACAGGTGTGATTGATCATGAAACAGGTGTTATTGATCATGAAACAGATCATGGCCTGTTTGATCATGCAAGAGGTGCGATTGATCATCAAAAAGGTTTGATTGATCATGAAGCAGGTGTGATTGATCATGAAACAGGTGTGTTTGATCATGACACAGGTGTGTTTGGTCATGAAAAAGGTCAGGGTGTGTTTGATCATGAAAAAGGTCAGGGTGTGTTTGATCATGAAAAAGGTCAGGGTGTGTTTGATCATGAAACAGTTGTGATTGATCATGAAACAGATCATGGTCTGTTTGGTAATGCAACAGGTGCGATTGATCATCAAAAAGGTTTGTTTGATCATGAAGCAGGTGTGATTGATCAAGAAACAGGTGAGGGAAAGTTTGATCATGAAACAGCTGTGATTGATCATGAAGCAGGTGCGTTTGATCATGAAACAGGTGTGATTGATCAGGAAACAGCTGTGTTTGATCATGAAACGAGCGTGTTTGAACATGAAACAGATGTGTTTGATCATGAAACTGGTGTGATTGATCATGAAGCAGGTGTGATTGATCATGAAACGGGTGTGATTGATCATGAAACAGATGCGATTGATCATGAAAGCATTGTGATTGATGATAAAACAGGTCAGGGTGTGATTGATCATGAAACAAGTGTGATTGATGATGAAACAGGTGTGTTTGATCAAGAAACGGTTGCAATAGATCATGAAAGAGGTGTGATTGTTCATGAAACAGGTGTGTTTGATCATGAAAAAGGTGTGTTTGATCATGGACCAGGTGTGATTGATCATGAAACGGTTGTGATTGATGATGAAACATGTGTGATTGATCAAAAAACGGTTGCGATTGATCATGAAACAGGTGTGATTGTTCATGAAACTGGTGTGTTTGATCAGGAAAAATGTGTGTTTGATCAAAGACCAGGTGTGATTGATCATGAAACTGGTGTGTTTGATCAGGAAAAAGGTGTGTTTGATCATAGACCAGGTGTGATTGATCATGAAACGGTTGTGATTGATGATGAAACATGTGTGATTGATCAAAAAACGGTTGCGATTGATCATGAAACAGGTGTGATTGTTCATGAAACTGGTGTGTTTGATCAGGAAAAAGGTGTGTTTGATCATGGACCAGGTGTGATTGTTCATGAAACTGGTGTGTTTGATCAGGAAAAAGGTGTGTTTGATCATAGACCAGGTGTGATTGATCATGAAACATGTCAGGCTGCGTTTAATTATGAAACTGGTGTGATTGATATTGAAACAGGTATGATTGTTCATGAAACAGGTGTGATTGATCAGGAAACAGGTGTGATTGATCATGAACCTCGTGTGAATGATCATAAAACAGGTTTGATTGATCATGAAAAAGGACAGAGACTGTTTGATCATGAAACAAGTGGGATTGATCATGAAACAGGCGTCATTGATCATGAAACAGGTGTGATTGATCAGGAAACAGCTGTGTTTGATCATGAAACGAGCGTGTTTGAACATGAAACAGACGTGTTTGATCATGAAACTGGTGTGATTGATCATGAAGCAGGTGTGGTTGATCATGAAACGGGTGTGATTGATCATGAAACAGATGCGATTGATCATGAAAGAGATGTGATTGATGATAAAACAGGTCAGGGTGTGATTGATCATGAACCTCGTGTGAATGATCATAAAACAGGTTTGATTGATCATGAAAAAGGACAGAGACTGTTTGATCATGAAACAAGTGGGATTGATCATGAAACAGGCGTCATTGATCATGAATCATGTGTCATTGATCATGAAACAGGTCAGGGTGTGATTGATCATGAAACGGTTGTGATTGACGACAAAACAGGCGCGATTGTTCATGAACCAGGTGTGATTTATCATGAAACAGATCAGGTTGTGTTTGATCATGAAACAGGTGTGTTTGATCAAGAAACAGATGTATTTGATCATGAAACAAGTGATGTTGCGTTTGATCATGAAAAAGTTGTGATTGATCTTGAAACAGATGTGATTGATTATGAAACATGTACGTTTGATCATGAAACCGGTGTGTTTGATCATGAAAGAGGTGTGTTTGATTATGAAAGAGGTCAGGGTGTGTTTTACATGAAAGAGGTTTGACTGATTATGAAACAGGTGTGTTTGATCATGAAACAGGAATGTTTGATCATGAAACAGGTGTGGTTGATCATGAAACAGGTGAGGGAGAGTTTATTCATGAAACAGGTGTGATTGATCATGAAACTTGTGTGATTGATCATGAAACGGGTCAGGATGGATCTTGGTAGTCTGTCATATCCAACAAAGACATTGTTGTGCTAATCATCAATGGCATGTGTCTTCAAGTGGCTGTATAGGCCAATTCTGGATGCACATAGTCTGTTGCACACCGGACAAGGGAAGTTTAGTATGCCTGGTGCTGACAGTACTGCCACCTGATGTCGTCTATCTCTAGTGTCCTGCAGGTGTTGACATCAGCTTTCTTCGATGGTCTGGCAAGCAGTCCTTGTGAGGGTTCGCCACTGGATTTTATTAGCTGTTGTATTCTCGAGGTCCTTTGGTTGGATGCCACAGTACTGGAGGTTAGCCTTAATGCAATCTTTATAGCACTTGTGGGGGCGACCCTGGTGTCTTCGGCCTTCACAGAGCTCGCCGTTAAGAAGCTGACAAGGGATCCTTGACACATCCATGCGGATGACATGTCCAGCCCACCGGAACTGAGCTCGCATGATCATCACCTCAATGCTAGTTGATTGTGCTCTCTCCAGAACCTCAACGTTTGACACCCGGTCTTGCCAGCGTATGTGGAGTATAGATCGGAGGCTGTGCATGTGGAAAGCTTCCAGATTTTTGGTGTGTCGCCTGTAGGGTGTCCAGGTCTCACATACATAAAGAAGAGATGAGAGAACGACTGCTCTATACACCGACAATTTAGTTGACAGTCGGATGTGGTGGTGACTCAACAGCTTGGTGTGCATCACTTGATATGGTGCTGCCAAGGTACTTGAAGTGGTCCACTATCTTTAGTTGTACACTGCCGATGGAGACTGAGGGAGTAGGTGCTGTGGTGCCAGAGGCACCCAGTTTTACTAAGGCTGATGGTTAGGCCAAACAGTTCTGTTGCCTCAGCAAATTTGCTGAGTATGAATTGTAGGTCACTCTCCTTGTGAGCCATGAGGGCGCAGTCATCAGCAAAGAATACCTCTAGGATGAGTTGTTTCCGTACTTTGGTCTTTGCAGCAAGGCGGCGGAGTTCGAACAGCGAACCATCTAATTGATATTTCAGGTAGACCCCAAACTCCAAGTCTTTTATGGCATAGTTCAAGACGCAGGTAAAGAATAGGTTGAACAGAACTGGAGCGAGTGTACAACCTTGTTTTACTCCATTTGAGATGGCAAATGGGGTCGTGGTTGTACCGTCTGAGAGCACTTCACCTGTCATGTTGTCATGAAACAGCTCGATGATGTGGACAAAATTCCTTGGGCACTCAAGTTTCGTCAAGATTGACCACAGTGCTATTTTGTTGACAGTATCAAAGGGCTTCGTGAGGTCAATAAATACAGCGTACAGGTCCATATTCTGCTCAAAGCACTTCTCCTGCACTTGTCTGAGTGCAAAGATCATGTCTGCTTTGCTCCGACCAGGTCAAAAGTCACATTGTGTTTCTGGAAGATTTGCTTCTGAGACACTAGCTATGAGTCGGTTCAGCACTATGAGGGCAATGATCTTCCCAGCAATGGACAGAAGCGATATTCCTCTGTAATTGCCACAGTCTGCGTTGTTGCCCTTGTTCTTGTAGAGGGAAACTATCATAGCATCACGAAAGTCCTGTGGCGTGTCTTCCTCTTCCCAGATGCTGCTTATTATATCATGAAAGGCCTCGAGTGTTGCTGGGCCTACTGCCTTGTAGATTTCAGCAGGGATTCCATCCTTTTCTGGAGCCTTTCCTGTACTCATCTGGTTGATGGCTTTCTTTACTTCATCCATGTTGGGAGGAAGATCAAGATCTTCTTTGATAGGTTGCTGGGGTATGGAGTCAAGTGCTTCTTCATTCACTGTTGAAGGTATATTAAAAAGATTGCTGAAATGTTCTCTCCACCTCTCATTTATACCAGTCCTGTCTTTGATCAAAGTGCTGCCATCTGCTGAAAGGAGTGGAGTGGTGCTGGGTTTTGATGGTCCATAGACTGACTTGATGGCGCTGAAGAACATCTTTGTATTTTGAGTTTTAGCATAATGTTCTACTTCCTCTGCTTTCGTCTGCCACCATTTGTCTTGCATCTGGTGAAGGTCTCTCTGTGCTTTGCTCTGCATGTGTCTGTAGCAGTCCCTCTTGGAAATTGAGGAAGGGTCATTTTGGCATTTTAGACATGCTTTTTTGTTTTCATCCAGCGTCTTGCAGATCTCAACATTGTTTTCATCGAACCAGTCTTGATGTACCTTCTTTTTCAGTCCAAGTGTTGTCTTTGCTGAGTCTGTCACCACCTGTTTGAGCTTTATCCACTTCTGTGTGGTGTTACCAGTGAGTGGTCCACGAAACACCAACCTGTTATCGAGGTCATCCTGGAACTGCTCACGGTAGCACTGATGTTTCAACCTAGCTGTGTTAAAGGCATTTCTGCTCGGTTATGGAAGCTTGCGCTGAAGTGGAGCAATGTGCAGCTGGAGGGTGGATCGGAATAGACGGTGATCTGTCCAGCATGATGCTGAAACAGGTGTGATTGATCGTGAAACAGGTGTGATTGATCAGGAAAAAGGTCGGATGTGTTTGATCATGAAACAGGTGCGTTTCATCATGAAACAGGTGTGTTTGATCATGAAACGGTTGTGATTGATCATGAAACAGGTGTGATTGATCATGAAACAGGTGTGTTTGATCAGGAAAAAGGTGTGTTTGATCATAGACCAGGTGTGATTGATCATGAAACATGTCAGGCTGCGTTTAATTATGAAACTGGTGTGATTGATATTGAAACAGGTATGATTGTTCATGAAACAGGTGTGATTGATCAGGAAACAGGTGTGATTGATCATGAACCTCGTGTGAATGATCATAAAACAGGTTTGATTGATCATGAAAAAGGACAGAGACTGTTTGATCATGAAACAAGTGGGATTGATCATGAAACAGGCGTCATTGATCATGAAACAGGTGTGATTGATCAGGAAACAGCTGTGTTTGATCATGAAACGAGCGTGTTTGAACATGAAACAGACGTGTTTGATCATGAAACTGGTGTGATTGATCATGAAGCAGGTGTGGTTGATCATGAAACGGGTGTGATTGATCATGAAACAGATGCGATTGATCATGAAAGAGATGTGATTGATGATAAAACAGGTCAGGGTGTGATTGATCATGAACCTCGTGTGAATGATCATAAAACAGGTTTGATTGATCATGAAAAAGGACAGAGACTGTTTGATCATGAAACAAGTGGGATTGATCATGAAACAGGCGTCATTGATCATGAATCATGTGTCATTGATCATGAAACAGGTCAGGGTGTGATTGATCATGAAACGGTTGTGATTGACGACAAAACAGGCGCGATTGTTCATGAACCAGGTGTGATTTATCATGAAACAGATCAGGTTGTGTTTGATCATGAAACAGGTGTGTTTGATCAAGAAACAGATGTATTTGATCATGAAACAAGTGATGTTGCGTTTGATCATGAAAAAGTTGTGATTGATCTTGAAACAGATGTGATTGATTATGAAACATGTACGTTTGATCATGAAACCGGTGTGTTTGATCATGAAAGAGGTGTGTTTGATTATGAAAGAGGTCAGGGTGTGTTTTACATGAAAGAGGTTTGACTGATTATGAAACAGGTGTGTTTGATCATGAAACAGGAATGTTTGATCATGAAACAGGTGTGGTTGATCATGAAACAGGTGAGGGAGAGTTTATTCATGAAACAGGTGTGATTGATCATGAAACTTGTGTGATTGATCATGAAACGGGTCAGGATGGATCTTGGTAGTCTGTCATATCCAACAAAGACATTGTTGTGCTAATCATCAATGGCATGTGTCTTCAAGTGGCTGTATAGGCCAATTCTGGATGCACATAGTCTGTTGCACACCGGACAAGGGAAGTTTAGTATGCCTGGTGCTGACAGTACTGCCACCTGATGTCGTCTATCTCTAGTGTCCTGCAGGTGTTGACATCAGCTTTCTTCGATGGTCTGGCAAGCAGTCCTTGTGAGGGTTCGCCACTGGATTTTATTAGCTGTTGTATTCTCGAGGTCCTTTGGTTGGATGCCACAGTACTGGAGGTTAGCCTTAATGCAATCTTTATAGCACTTGTGGGGGCGACCCTGGTGTCTTCGGCCTTCACAGAGCTCGCCGTTAAGAAGCTGACAAGGGATCCTTGACACATCCATGCGGATGACATGTCCAGCCCACCGGAACTGAGCTCGCATGATCATCACCTCAATGCTAGTTGATTGTGCTCTCTCCAGAACCTCAACGTTTGACACCCGGTCTTGCCAGCGTATGTGGAGTATAGATCGGAGGCTGTGCATGTGGAAAGCTTCCAGATTTTTGGTGTGTCGCCTGTAGGGTGTCCAGGTCTCACATACATAAAGAAGAGATGAGAGAACGACTGCTCTATACACCGACAATTTAGTTGACAGTCGGATGTGGTGGTGACTCAACAGCTTGGTGTGCATCACTTGATATGGTGCTGCCAAGGTACTTGAAGTGGTCCACTATCTTTAGTTGTACACTGCCGATGGAGACTGAGGGAGTAGGTGCTGTGGTGCCAGAGGCACCCAGTTTTACTAAGGCTGATGGTTAGGCCAAACAGTTCTGTTGCCTCAGCAAATTTGCTGAGTATGAATTGTAGGTCACTCTCCTTGTGAGCCATGAGGGCGCAGTCATCAGCAAAGAATACCTCTAGGATGAGTTGTTTCCGTACTTTGGTCTTTGCAGCAAGGCGGCGGAGTTCGAACAGCGAACCATCTAATTGATATTTCAGGTAGACCCCAAACTCCAAGTCTTTTATGGCATAGTTCAAGACGCAGGTAAAGAATAGGTTGAACAGAACTGGAGCGAGTGTACAACCTTGTTTTACTCCATTTGAGATGGCAAATGGGGTCGTGGTTGTACCGTCTGAGAGCACTTCACCTGTCATGTTGTCATGAAACAGCTCGATGATGTGGACAAAATTCCTTGGGCACTCAAGTTTCGTCAAGATTGACCACAGTGCTATTTTGTTGACAGTATCAAAGGGCTTCGTGAGGTCAATAAATACAGCGTACAGGTCCATATTCTGCTCAAAGCACTTCTCCTGCACTTGTCTGAGTGCAAAGATCATGTCTGCTTTGCTCCGACCAGGTCAAAAGTCACATTGTGTTTCTGGAAGATTTGCTTCTGAGACACTAGCTATGAGTCGGTTCAGCACTATGAGGGCAATGATCTTCCCAGCAATGGACAGAAGCGATATTCCTCTGTAATTGCCACAGTCTGCGTTGTTGCCCTTGTTCTTGTAGAGGGAAACTATCATAGCATCACGAAAGTCCTGTGGCGTGTCTTCCTCTTCCCAGATGCTGCTTATTATATCATGAAAGGCCTCGAGTGTTGCTGGGCCTACTGCCTTGTAGATTTCAGCAGGGATTCCATCCTTTTCTGGAGCCTTTCCTGTACTCATCTGGTTGATGGCTTTCTTTACTTCATCCATGTTGGGAGGAAGATCAAGATCTTCTTTGATAGGTTGCTGGGGTATGGAGTCAAGTGCTTCTTCATTCACTGTTGAAGGTATATTAAAAAGATTGCTGAAATGTTCTCTCCACCTCTCATTTATACCAGTCCTGTCTTTGATCAAAGTGCTGCCATCTGCTGAAAGGAGTGGAGTGGTGCTGGGTTTTGATGGTCCATAGACTGACTTGATGGCGCTGAAGAACATCTTTGTATTTTGAGTTTTAGCATAATGTTCTACTTCCTCTGCTTTCGTCTGCCACCATTTGTCTTGCATCTGGTGAAGGTCTCTCTGTGCTTTGCTCTGCATGTGTCTGTAGCAGTCCCTCTTGGAAATTGAGGAAGGGTCATTTTGGCATTTTAGACATGCTTTTTTGTTTTCATCCAGCGTCTTGCAGATCTCAACATTGTTTTCATCGAACCAGTCTTGATGTACCTTCTTTTTCAGTCCAAGTGTTGTCTTTGCTGAGTCTGTCACCACCTGTTTGAGCTTTATCCACTTCTGTGTGGTGTTACCAGTGAGTGGTCCACGAAACACCAACCTGTTATCGAGGTCATCCTGGAACTGCTCACGGTAGCACTGATGTTTCAACCTAGCTGTGTTAAAGGCATTTCTGCTCGGTTATGGAAGCTTGCGCTGAAGTGGAGCAATGTGCAGCTGGAGGGTGGATCGGAATAGACGGTGATCTGTCCAGCATGATGCTGAAACAGGTGTGATTGATCGTGAAACAGGTGTGATTGATCAGGAAAAAGGTCGGATGTGTTTGATCATGAAACAGGTGCGTTTCATCATGAAACAGGTGTGTTTGATCATGAAACGGTTGTGATTGATCATGAAACAGGTGTGATTGATCATGAAACAGGTGTGTTTGATCATGAAACAGGTGTGTTTGATCATGAAACAGGTCATGGTCTGTTTGGTCATGCAACAGATGCGATTGATCATCAAAATGTTTGTTTGATCATGAAGCAGATGTGATTGATCATGAAGCAGGTGTGCTTGATCATGAAACGGTTGCGATTGATCATGAAACAGGTGTGATTGTTCATGAAACAGGTGTGATTGATCAGGAAACAGCTGTGTTTGATCATGAAACGAGCGTGTTTGAACATGAAACAGATGTGTTTGATCATGAAACTGGTGTGATTGATCATGAAACAGATGCGATTGATCATGAAAGAGATGTGATTGATGATAAAACAGGTCAGGGTGTGATTGATCATGAATCAAGTGTGATTGATCATGAAACAGGTGTGTTTGATCATAAACTGTTGCAATTGATCATGAAAGAGGTTTGATTGTTCATGAAACAGGTGTGTTTGATCATGAAAAAGGTGTGTTTGATCATGGACCAGGTGTGATTGATCATGAAACAAGTGTGATTGATGATGAAACATGCGTGATTGATCAAAAAACGGTTGCGATTGTTCATGAAACTGGTGTGTTTGATCATAGACCAGGTGCGATTGATCATGAAACATGTCAGGCTGCGTTTAATCATGAAACTGGTGTGATTGATATTGAAACAGGTGTGATTGTTCATGAAACAGGTGTGATTGATCAGGAAACAGGTGTGATTGATCATGAACCTCGTGTGAATGATCATAAAACAGGTTTGATTGATCATGAAAAAGGACAGAGACTGTTTGATCATGAAACAAGTGGGATTGATCATGAAACAGGCGTCATTGATCATGAAACAGGTGTGATTGATCATGAAACAGGTGTGATAGATCATGAAACGGTTGTGACTGACCACGAATCAGGCGCGATTGTTCATGAACCAGGTGAGATTTATCATGAAACAGATCATGTTGTGTTTGATCATGAAGCAGGTGTGTTTGATCAAGAAACAGATGTATTTGATCATGAAACAAGTGAGGTTGCGTTTGATCATGAAAAAGTTGTCATTGTTCATGAAACAGGTGTGTTTCATCATGAAACAGGTCAGGGTGTGATTGATCATGAAACAAGTGTGTTTGATGATGAAACGGGTGTGATTGATCATGGAACAGGAGTGCTTGATCATGAAACAGGTGTGATTGATCATGAAACAGGTGTTATTGATCATGAAACAGATCATGGCCTGTTTGATCATGCAAGAGGTGCGATTGATCATCAAAAAGGTTTGATTGATCATGAAGCAGGTGTGATTGATCATGAAACAGGTGTGTTTGATCAAGAAACAGATGTATTTGATCATGAAACAAGTGAGGTTGCGTTTGACCATGAAAAAGTTGTGATTGTTCATGAAACAGGTGTGTTTCATCATGAAACAGGTCAGGGTGTGATTGATCATGAAACAGGTGTGTTTGATGATGAAACGGGTGTGATTGATCATGGAACAGGAGTGCTTGATCATGAAACAGGTGTGATTGATCATGAAACAGGTGTTATTGATCATGAAACAGATCATGGCCTGTTTGATCATGCAAGAGGTGCGATTGATCATCAAAAAGGTTTGATTGATCATGAAGCAGGTGTGATTGATCATGAAACAGGTGTGTTTGATCAGGAAAAAGGTGCGTTTGATCATAGACCAGGTGTGATTGATCATGAAACATGTCAGGCTGCGTTTAATCATGAAACTGGGGTGATTGATATTGAAACAGGTGTGATTGTTCATGAAACAGGTGTGATTGGTCAGGAAACAGGTGTGATTGATCATGAACCTCGTGCGAATGATCATAAAACAAGTTAGATTGATCATGAAAAAGGACAGAGACTGTTTGATCATGAAACAAGTGGGATTGATCATGAAACAGGCATCATTGATCATGAAACAGGTATGTTTGATCATGAAACAGGTGTGTTTGATCATGAAAAAGGTCAGGGTGTGTTTAATCATGAAACAGTTGTGATTGATCATGAAACAGATCATGGCCTGTTTGGTCATGCAACAGGTGCGATTGATCATCAAAAAGGTTTGTTTGATCATGAAGCAGGTGTGATTGATTAAGAAACAGGTGAGGGAAAGTTTGATCATGAAACAGGTGTGATTGATCATGAAGCAGGTGTGTTTGATCATGAAACGTTGCGATTGATCATGAAACAGGTGTGATTGTTCATGAAACAGGTGTGATTGATCAGGAAACAGCTGTGTTTGATCATGAAACGAGCGTGTTTGAACATGAAACAGATGTGTTTGTTCATGAAACTGATGTGATTGATCATGAAACATGTCAGGCTGCGTTTAATCATGAAACTGGTGTGATTGATATTGAAGCAGGTGTGATTGTTCATGAAACTGGTGTGATTGATCATGAAAAAGGACAGAGACTGTTTGATCATGAAACAAGTGGGATTGATCATGAAACAGGCGTCATTGATCATGAAACAGATGTGATTGATCATGAAACAGGTGTGATAGATCATGAAACGTTTGTGACTCACCACGAAACAGGCGCGATTGCTCATGAACCAGGTGTGATTTATCATGAAACAGATCAGGTTGTGTTTTATCATGAAACAGGTGTGTTTGAACATGAAACAGATGTGTTTGAACATGAAACAGATGTGTTTGATCATGAAACTGGTGTGATTGATCATGAAAGAGGTGTGATTGATGATGAAACATGTCAGGGTGTGATTGATCATGAAACAAGTGTGATTGATCATGAAACAGGTGTCTTTGATCATGAAACAGGTGAGGGAATGTTCGATCATGAAACAGGTGTTTTGGATCATGAAACAGGTCAGGGTGTTTTTGATCATGAAACAGGTGTGATTGATCATGAAACAGGTGTGATTGATCATGAAACAGGTCAGGATGTGTTTGAGCATGAAACAGATGTGTTTGATCATGACACAGATGTGTTTGATCATGAAACAAGTGAGGGAATGTTAGATCATGAAACAGGTGTGATTGATCATGAAACAGGTGTGCTTGATCATGAAACAGGTGAGATTGATCATGAAACAGGTCAGGCTGTGTTTGATCATGAAACTGGTGTGTTTGATGATGAAACAGGTGTGATTGATCATGAAGCAGGTGTGTTTGAGCAGGAAACAGGTGTGATTGATCATGAAACAGATGTGATTGTTCATGAAACAGCTGTGATTGATCATGAAAAAGGTGTGTTTGATCAAGAAATAAGTGAGTTTGATCATGAAACAGGTGTGATTGATCATGAAACAGGTGTCGTTGATCATGAAACAGGTGTCTTTGATCATGAAACAGCTGTTATTGATCACGAAAAAGGCGTGATTGATCATGAAACAAGTAATGGTGTGTTTGATCATGAAAAAGGTTTGTTTGATCATGAAACAGATGTGATTGTTCATGAAACAGCTGTGATTCATCATGAAATGGGTGTGTTTGATCAAGAAATAAGTGAGTTTGATAATGAAACAGGTGGGATTGATCATGAAACAGGTGTCGTTGATCATGAAACAGGTGTCTTTGATCATGAAACAGCTGTTATTGATCATGAAACGGGTGTGATTGATCAACAAACAGATGTGATTGGTCATGAAAAAGGTGTGTTTGAACATGAAACATGTGTTTGATTATGAAACTGGTGTGATTGATCATGAAGCAGGTGTGATTGATCATGAAATGGGTGTGATTAATCATGAAATAGATGTGATTGATCATGAAAGAGAGGTGATTGATGATGAAAAAGGTCAGAGTGTAATTGATCATGAAACAAGTTTGATTGATGATGAAATACGTGTAATTGATCAAGAAACGGATGCAATTGATCATGAAAGAGGTGTGATTGTTCATGAAACAGGTGTGTTTAATCAGGAAAAAGTTGTGTTTGATCATGGGCCAGGTGTGATTGATCATGAAACAAGTGTGATTGATGATGAAACATGTGTGATTGATCAAAAAACGGTTGCGATTGATCATGAAAGAGGTGTGATTGTTCATGAAACAGGTGTGTTTAATCAGGAAAAAGGTGTGTTTGATCATGGACCAGGTATGATTGATCATGAAACAAGTGTGATTGATGATGAAACACGTGTGATTGATCAAAAAACAATTGCGATTGATCATGAAACACGTGTGATTGTTCATGAAACAGGTGTGTTTGATCAGGAAACAGGTGTGTTTGATCATGGACAAGGTGTGATTGATCATGAAACATGTCAGGCTGTGTTTAATCATGAAACTGGTGCGATTGATCTTGAAACATGTGTGATTGATCATGAAACAGGTGTGATTGATCAGGAAACAGCTGTGTTTAATCATGAAGCTCGTGTAAATGATCATGAAACAGGTGTGATTGATCATAAAACAGGTGAGGCAGAGTTTGATCATGAAACAGCTGTGATTGATCATGAAGCAGGTGTGATTGATCATGAAACAGACATGTTTGATCATGAAATAGGTGTGTTTGATCATGAAACGGTTGCGATTGATCATGAACCAGGTGTGATTGTTCATGAAACAGGTGTGATTGATCAGGAAACAGCTGTGTTTGATCATGAAAAAGATGTGTTTGAACATGAAACAGATGTGTTTGATCATGAAACTGGTGTGATTGATCATGAAGCAGGTGTGATTGATCATGAAACGGGTGTGATTGATCAGGAAAAAGGTGTGTTTGTTCATAAACCTCGTGTGACTCATCATAAAACAGGTTTGATTGATCATGAAAAAGAACAGAGACTGTTTGATCATGAAACAAGTGGGATTGATCATGAAACAGGCGTAATTGATCATGAAGCAGGTGTGATTGATCATGAAACAGGTGTGATAGATCATGATACGGTTGTGACTGACCACGAAACAGGCACGATTGTTCATGAACCAGGTGTGATTTATCATGAAACAGATCAGGTTGTGTTTGATCATGAAACAGGTGTGTTTGATCAAGAAACAGATGTATTTAATCATGAAACAAGTGAGGTTGCGTTTGATCATGAAAAAGTTGTGATTGTTCATGAAACAGGTGTGTTTCATCATGAAACAGGTCAGGGTATGATTGATCATGAAACAGGTGAGTTTGATGATGAAACGGGTGTGATTGATCATGGAACAGGAGTGCTTGATCATGAAACAGGTGTGATTGATCATGAAACAGATGATAATTATCATGAAACAGATCATGGCCTGTTTGATCATGCAAGAGGTGCGATTGATCATCAAAAAGGTTTGATTGATCATGAAACAGGTGTGATTGATCATGAAACAGGTGTGTTTGATCATGAAACAGGTGTGTTTGATCATGAAAAATGTCAGGGTGTGTTTGATCATGAAACAGTTGTGATTGATCATGAAACAGATCATGGTCTGTTTGGTAATGCAACAGGTGCGATTGATCATCAAAAACGTGTGTTTGATCATGAAGCAGATGTGATTGATCATGAAGCAGGTGTGTTTGATCATGAAACTGTTGCGATTGATCATGAAACAGGTGTGATTGATCAGGAAACAGCTGTGTTTGATCATGAAACGAGCGTGTTTGAACAAGAAACAGATGTGTTTGATCATGAAACTGGTGTGATTGATCATGAAGCAGGTGTGATTGATCATGAAACGGGTGTGATTGATCATGAAACAGATGCGGTTGATCATGAAAGAGATGTGATTGATGATAAAACAGGTCAGGGTCTGATTGATCATGAAACAAGTGTGATTGATGATGAAACAGGTGTGTTTGATCAAGAAACGGTTGCAATTGATCATGAAAGAGGTGTGATTGTTCATGAAACAGGTGTGTTTGATCATGAAAAAGGTGTGTTTGATCATGAACCAGGTGTGATTGATCATGAAACAAGTGTGATTGATGATGAAACATGTGTGATTGATCAAAAAACGGTTGCGATTGATCATGAAACTGGTGTGATTGTTCATGAAACTGGTGTGTTTGATCAGGAAAAAGGTGTGTTTGATCATATACCAGGTGTGATTGATCATGAAACATGTCGGGCTGCGTTTAATCATGAAACTGGTGTGATTGATATTGAAACAGGTATGATTGTTCATGAAACAGGTGTCTTTGATCATGAACCAGGTGCGTTTGTTCATCAAACAGGTGCGTGTGTTCATGAAACAGGTGAGGGAATTTTTGATCATGAAACAGGTGTGATTGATCTTGAAACAGATGTGATTGATTATGAAACATGTGTGTTTGATCATGAAACCGGTGTGTTTGATCATGAAAGAGGTGTGTTTGATCATGAAAGAGGTCATGGTGTGTTTTATCATGAAAGAGGTTTGACTGATTATGAAACAGGTGTGTTTGTTCATGAAACAGGAATGTTTGATCATGAAACAGGTGTCGTTGATCATGAAATAGGTGAGGGAGAGTTTATTCATGAAACAGGTGTGATTGATCATGAAACTTATGTGATTGATCATGAAACGGGTCAGGATAGATCTTGGTAGTCTGTCGTATCCAACAAAGACATTGTTGTGGTAATCATCAATGGCGTGTGTCTTCAAGTGGCTGTATAGGCCAATTCTGGATGCACATAGTCTGTTGCACACCGGACAAGGGAAGTTTAGTATGCCTGGTGCTGACAGTACTGCCACCTGATGTCGTCTATCTCTAGTGTCCTGCAGGTGTTGACATCAGCTTTCTTCGACGGTCTGGCAAGCAGTCCTTGTGAGGGTTCGCCACTGGATTTTATTAGCTGTTGTATTCTCGAGGTCCTTTGGTTGGATGCCACAGTACTGGAGGTTAGCCTTAATGCAATCTTTATAGCACTTGTGGGGGCGACCCTGGTGTCTTCGGCCTTCACAGAGCTCGCCGTTAAGAAGCTGACAAGGGATCCTTGACACATCCATGCAGATGACATGTCCAGCCCACCGGAACTGAGCTCGCATGATCATCACCTCAATGCTAGTTGATTGTGCTCTCTCCAGAACCTCAACATTTGACACCCGGTCTTGCCAGCGTATGTGGAGTATAGATCGGAGGCTGTGCATGTGGAAAGCTTCCAGATTTTTGGTGTGTCGCCTGTAGGGTGTCCAGGTCTCACATCCATAAAGAAGAGATGAGAGAATGACTGCTCTATACACCGACAATTTAGTTGACAGTCGGATGTGGTGGTGACTCAACAGCTTGGTGTGCATCACTTGATATGGTGCTGCCAAGGTACTTGAAGTGGTCCACTATCTTTAGTTGTATACTGCCGATGGAGACTGAGGGAGTAGGTGCTGTGGTGCCAGAGGCACCCAGTTTTACTAAGGCTGATGGTTAGGCCAAACAGTTCTGTTGCCTCAGCAAATTTGCTGAGTATGAATTGTAGGTCACTCTCCTTGTGAGCCATGAGGGCGCAGTCATCAGCAAAGAATACCTCTAGGATGAGTTGTTTCCGTACTTTGGTCTTTGCAGCAAGGCGGCGGAGTTCGAACAGCGAACCATCTAATCGATATTTCAGGTAGACCCCAAACTCCAAGTCTTTTATGGCATAGTTCAAGACGCAGGTAAAGAATAGGTTGAACAGAACTGGAGCGAGTGTACAACCTTGTTTTATTCCATTTGAGATGGCAAATGGGGTCGTGGTTGTACCGTCTGAGAGCACTTCACCTGTCATGTTGTCATGAAACAGCTCGATGATGTGGACAAACTTCCTTGGGCACCCAAGTTTCGTCAAGATTGACCACAGTGCTATTTTGTTGACAGTATCAAAGGGCTTAGTGAGGTCAATAAATACAGCGTACAGGTCCATATTCTGCTCAAAGCACTTCTCCTGCACTTGTCTGAGTGCAAAGATCATGTCTGCTTTGCTCCGACCAGGTCGAAAGTCACATTGTGTTTCTGGAAGATTTGCTTCTGAGACACTAGCTATGAGTCGGTTCAGCACTATGCGGGCAATGATCTTCCCAGCAATGGACAGAAGCGATATTCCTCTGTAATTGCCACAGTCTGCGTTGTTGCCCTTGTTCTTGTAGAGGGAAACTATCATAGCATCACGAAAGTCTTGTGGCGTGTCTTCCTCTTCCCAGATGCTGCTTATTATATCATGAAAGGCCTCGAGTGTTGCTGGGCCTACTGCCTTGTAGATTTCAGCAGGGATTCCATCCTTTCCTGGAGCCTTTCCTGTACTCATCTGGTTGATGGCTTTCTTTACTTCATCCATGTTGGGAGGAAGATCAAGATCTTCTTTGATAGGTTGCTGGGGTATGGAGTCAAGTGCTTCTTCATTCACTGTTGAAGGTATATTAAAAAGATTGCTGAAATGTTCTCTCCACCTCTCATTTATACCAGTCCTGTCTTTGATTAAAGTGCTGCCATCTGCTGAAAGGAGTGGAGTGGTGCTGGGTTTTGATGGTCCATAGACTGACTTGATGGCGCTGAAGAACATCTTTGTATTTTGAGTTTTAGCATAATGTTCTACTTCCTCTGCTTTCGTCTGCCACCATTTGTCTTGCATCTGGTGAAGGTCTCTCTGTGCTTTGCTCTGCATGTGTCTGTAGCAGTCCCTCTTGGAAATTGAGGAAGGGTCATTTTGGCATTTTAGATATGCTTTTTTGTTTCATCCAGCGTCTTTCAGATCTCAACATTGTTTTCATCGAACCAGTCTTGATGTACCTTCTTTTTAAGTCCAAGAGTTGTCTTTGCTGAGTCTGTCACCATCTGTTTGAGCTTTATCCACTTCTGTGTGGTGTTACCAGTGAGTGGTCCACGAAACACCAGCCTGTTATCGAGGTCATCCTGGAACTGCTCACGGTAGCACTGATGTTTCAACCTAGCTGTGTTAAAGGCATTTCTGCTCGGTTTTGGAAGCTTGCGCTGAAGTGGAGCAATGTGCAGCTGGAGGGTGGATCGGAATAGACGGTGATCTGTCCAACATGATGCTGAAACAGGTGTGATTGAACATGAAACAGGTGTGATTGTTCATGAAACAGGTGTGTTTGATCATGAAACAGGTGTGTTTGATCATGAAACAGGTCAGGGTGTTTTTGATCATGATACAGGTGTGATTGATCATGAAACAGGTGTGATTGATCATGAAACAGGTCATCATGTGTTTGAACATGAAACAGATGTGTTTGAACATGAAACAGATGTGTTTGATCATGAAACTGGTGTGATTGATCATGAAAGAGGTGTGATTGATGATGAAACAGGTCAGGGTGTGATTGATCATGAAACAAGTGTGATTGATCATGAAACAGGTGTCTTTGATCATGAAACAGGTGAGGGAATGTTCGATCATGAAACAGGTGTGTTTGATCATGAAACAGGTCAGGGTGTTTTTGATCATGAAACAGGTGTGATTGATCATGAAACAGGTGTGATTAATCATGAAACAGGTCAGGATGTGTTTGATCATGAAACAGATGTGTTTGATCATGACACAGATGTGTTTGAACATGAAACAGATGTGTTTGATCATGAAACTGGTGTGATTGATCATGAAAGATGTGTGATTGATGATGAAACAGGTCAGTGTGTGATTGATCATGAAACAAGTGTGATTGATCATGAAACAGGTGTCTTTGATCATGAAACAGGTGAGGGAATGTTAGATCATGAAACAGATGTGATTGATCATGAAACAGGTGTGCTTGATCATGAAACAGGTGAGATTAATCATGAAACAGGTCAGGCTGTGTTTGATCATGAAACTGGTGTGTTTGATGATGAAACAGGTGTGATTGATCATGAATCAGGTGTGTTTGAGCAGGAAACAGGTGTGATTGATCATGAAGCAGATGTGATTGTTCATGAAACAGCTGTGATTGATCATGAAAAAGGTGTGTTTGATCAAGAAATAAGTGAGTTTGATCATGAAACAGGTGGGATTGATCATGAAACAGGTGTCGTTGATCATGAAACAGGTATCTTTGAACATGAAACAGCTGTTATTGATCATGAAAAAAGCGTGATTGATCATGAAACAAGTAATGGTGTGTTTGATCATGAAAAAGGTTTGTTTGATCATGAAACAGATGTGATTGTTCATGAAACAGCTGTGATTCATCATGCAATGGGTGTAATTGATCATGAAACAGGTGTGATTGTTCATGAAGCAGGTATGATTGATCATGAAACAGGTGAGGTTGTGTTTGATCATGCAAAAGTTGTGATTGATCATGAAACAAGCGTGTTTGATCATGAAACAGGTCAGGATGTGTTTGATCATGAAACATGTGTGTTTGAACATGAAACAGATGTGTTTGAACATGAAACAGATGTGTTTGATCATAAAACTGGTGTGATTGATCATGAAAGAGGTGTGATTGATGATGAAACATGTCAGGGTGTGATTGATCATGAAACAAGTGTGATTGATCATGAAACAGGTGTCTTTGATCATGAACCAGGTGAGGGAATGTTTGATCATGAAACAGGTGTGTTTGATCATGAAACAGGTCAGGGTGTTTTTGATCATGAAACAGGTGTGATTGATCATGAAACAGGTGTGATTGATCATGAAACAGGTCAGGATGTGTTTGATCATGACACAGATGTGTTTGAACATGAAACAGATGTGTTTGATCATGAAACTGGTGTGATTGATCATGAAAGAGGTGTGATTGATGATGAAACAGGTCAGTGTGTGATTGATCATGAAACAAGTGTGATTGATCATGAAACAGGTGTCTTTGATCATGAAACAGGTGAGGGAATGTTAGATCATGAAACAGGTGTGATTGATCATGAAACAGGTGTGCTTGATCATGAAACAGGTGAGATTGATCATGAAACAGGTCAGGCTGTGTTTGATCATGAAACTGGTGTGTTTGATGATGAAACAGGTGTGATTGATCATGAATCAGGTGTGTTTGATCAGGAAACAGGTGTGATTGATCATGAAACAGATGTGATTGTTCATGAAACAGCTGTGATTGATCATGAAAAAGGTGTGTTTGATCAAGAAATAAGTGAGTTTGATCATGAAACAGGTGGGAATGATCATGAAACAGGTGTCGTTGATCATGAAACAGGTGTCTTTGATCATGAAACAGCTGTTATTGATCATGAAAAAGGCGTGATTGATCACGAAACAAGTAATGGTGTGTTTGATCATGAAAAAGGTTTGTTTGATCATGAAACAGATGTGATTGTTCATGAAACAGCTGTGATTCATCATGAAATGGGTGTGTTTGATCAAGAAATAAGTGAGTTTGATAATGAAACAGGTGGGATTGATCATGAAACAGGTGTCGTTGATCATGAAACAGGTGTCTTTGATCATGAAACAGCTGTTATTGATCATGAAACGGGTGTGATTGATCAACAAACAGATGTGATTGGTCATGAAAAAGGTGTGTTTGAACATGAAACATGTGTTTGATTATGAAACTGGTGTGATTGATCATGAAGCAGGTGTGATTGATCATGAAATGGGTGTGATTAATCATGAAATAGATGTGATTGATCATGAAAGAGGTGCGATCGATCATCAAAAATGTTTGATTGATCATGAAACAGGTGTGATTGATCTTGAAACAGGTGTGATTGATTATGAAACGGGTGTGATTGATCATGAAATGGGTGTGATTAATCATGAAATAGATGTGATTGATCATGAAAGAGAGGTGATTGATGAGGAAAAAGGTCAGAGTGTAATTGGTCATGAAATAAGTTTGATTGATGATGAAATACGTGTAATTGATCAAGAAACGGATGCAATTGATCATGAAAGAGGTGTGATTGTTCATGAAACAGGTGTGTTTGATCATGGACCAGGTGTGATTGATCATGAAACAAGTGTGATTGATGATGAAACACGTGTGATTGATCAAAAAACGGTTGCGATTGATCATGAAAGAGGTGTGATTGTTCATGAAACAGGTGTGTTTAATCAGGAAAAAGGTGTGTTTGATCATGGACCAGGTATGATTGATCATGAAACAAGTGTGATTGATGATGAAACACGTGTGATTGATCAAAAAACAGTTGCGATTGATCATGAAACAGGTGTGATTGTTCATGAAACAGGTGTGTTTGATCAGGAAACAGGTGTGTTTGATCATGGACCAGGTGTGATTGATCATGAAACATGTCAGGCTGTGTTTAATCATGAAACTGGTGTGATTGATCTTGAAACATGTGTGATTGATCATGAAACAGGTGTGATTGATCAGGAAACAGCTGTGTTTAATCATGAAGCTCGTGTAAATGATCATGAAACAGTTGTGTTTGATGATGAAATGGGTGTGATTGATCATGGATCAGGAGTGCTTGATCATGAAACAGGTGTGATTGATCATGAAACAGATGATATTGATCATGAAACAGATCATGGCCTGTTTGATCATGCAAGAGGTGCGATTGATCATCAAAAAGGTGTGATTGATCATGAAGCAGGTGTGATTGATCATGAAAAAGGTCAGGGTGTGTTTGATCATGAAACAGTTGTGATTGATCATGAAACAGATCATGGTCTGTTTGGTCATGCAACAGGTGCGATTGATCATCAAAAAGGTTTGTTTGATCATGAAGCAGGTGTGATTGATCAAGAAACAGGTGAGGGAAAGTTTGATCATGAAACAGGTGTGATTGATCATGAAGCAGGTGTGTTTGATCATGAAACGGTTGCGATTGCTCATAGAACAGGTGTGATTGTTCATGAAACAAGTGTGATTGATCAGGAAACAGCTGTGTTTGATCATGAAACGAGCGTGTTTGAACATGAAACAGATGTGTTTGATCATGAAACTGGTGTGATTCATCATGAAGCAGGTGTGATTGATCATGAAACGGGTGTGATTGTTGATGAAACAGGTGTGTTTGATCAAGAAACGGTTGCAATTGATCATGAAAGAGGTGTGATTGTTCATGAATCAGGTGTGTTTGATCATGAAAAAGGTGTGTTTGATCATGGACCAAGTGTGATTGATCATGAAACAAGTGTGATTGATGATGAAACATGTGTGATTGATCAAAAAACGGTTGCGATTGATCATGAAACAGGTGTGATTGTTCATGAAACTCGTGTGTTTGATCAGGAAAAAGGTGTGTTTGATCATAGACCAGGTGTGATTGATCATGAAACATGTCAGGCTGCGTTTAATCATGAAACTTGTGTGATTGATATTGAAACAGGTGTGATTGTTCATGAAACAGGTGTGATTTATCAGGAAACAGGTGTGATTGATCACGAACCTCATGTGAATGATCATAAAACAGGTTTGATTGATCATGAAAAAGGACAGAGACTGTTTGATCATGAAACAGCTGTGTTTTATCATGAAACTAGCGTGTTTGAACATGAAACAGATGTGTTTGATCATGAAACTGGTGTGATTGATCATGAAGCAGGTGTGATTGATCATGAAATGGGTGTGATTTATCATGAAACAGATGCGATTGATCATGAAAGAGATGTGATTGATGATAAAACAGGTCAGGGTGTGATTGATCATGAAATAAGTGTGATTGATGATGAAACAGGTGTGTTTGATCAAGAAACAGTTGCAATTGATCATGAAAGAGGTATGATTGTTCATGAAACAGGTGTGTTTGATCAGGAAAAAGGTGTGTTTGATCATAGACCAGGTGTGATTGATCATGAAACATGTCAGGCTGCGTTTAATCATGAAAATGGTGTGATTGATCTTGAAACATGTGTGATTGATCATGAAACAGGTGTGATCGATCAGGAAACAGCTGTGTTTAATCATGAAGCTCGTGTAAATGATCATGAAACAGGTGTGATTGATCATAAAACAGGTGAGGCAGTGTTTGATCATGAAACAGCTGTGATTGATCATGAAGCAGGTGTGATTGATCATGAAACAGACATGTTTGATCACGAAATAGGTGTGTTTGATCATGAAACGGTTGCGATTGATCATGAAACAGGTCTGATTGTTCATGAAACAGGTGTGATTGATCAGGAAACAACTGTGTTTGATCATGAAACGGGCGTGATTGATCATGAAAAAGGTGTGATTGATCATGAAACAGGACAGAGTGTGTTTGATCATGAAACAGATGTGATTGATCATGAAACAGCTGTGATTGATCATGAAAAAGATGTGTTTGAACATGAAACAGATGTGTTTGATCATGAAACTGGTGTGATTGATCATGAAGCAGGTGTGATTGATCATGAAACGGGTGTGATTGATCAGGAAAAAGGTGTGTTTGATCATAAACCTCGTGTGACTCATCATAAAACAGGTTTGATTGATCATGAAAAAGGACAGAGACTGTTTGATCATGAAACAAGTGAGATTGATCATGAAACAGGCGTCATTGATCATGAAGCAGGTGTGATTGATCATGAAACAGGTGTGATAGATCATGATACGGTTGTGACTGACCACGAAACAGGCACGATTGTTCATGAACCAGGTGTGATTTATCATGAAACAGATCAGGTTGTGTTTGATCATGAAACAGGTGTGTTTGATCAAGAAACAGATGTATTTAATCATGAAACAAGTGAGGTTGCGTTTGATCATGAAAAAGTTGTGATTGTTCATGAAACAGGTGTGTTTCATCATGAAACAGGTCAGTGTGTGATTTATCATGAAACAGGTGAGTTTGATGATGAAACGGGTGTGATTGATAATGGAACAGGAGTGCTTGATCATGAAACAGGTTTGATTGATCATGAAACAGGTGTGAATGATCAGGAAACAACTGTGTTTGATCATGAAACGGGAGTGATTGATCATGAAAAAGATATGATTGATCATGAAACAGGACAGTGTGTGTTTGATCATGAAACAGATGTGATTGATCATGAAACAGCTGTGATTGATCATGAAAAAGATGTGTTTGAACATGAAACAGATGTGTTTGATCATGAAACTGTTGTGATTGATCATGAAGCAGGTGTGATTGATCATGAAACAATTGTGATTGATGATGAAACATGTGTGATTGATCAAAAAACGGTTGCGATTGATCATGAAACAGGTGTGATTGTTCATGAAACTCTTGTGTTTGATCAGGAAAAAGGTGTGTTTGATCATAGACCAGGTGTGATTGATCATGAAACATGTCAGGCTGCGTTTAATCACGAAACTGGTGTGATTGATATTGAAACAGGTGTGATTGTTCATGAAACAGGTGTGATTGATCAGGAAACAGGTGTGATTGATCATGAACATCGTGTGAATGATCATAAAACAGGTTTGATTGATCATGAAAAAGGACAGAGACTGTTTGATCATGAAACAAGTGGGATTGATCATGAAACAGGCGTCAATGATCATGAAACAGGTGTGATTGATCATGAAACAGGTGTGATAGATCATGAAACGGTTGTGACAGACCACGAAACAGGCGCGATTGTTCATGAACCAGGTGTGATTTATCATGAAACAGATCAGGTTGTGTTAGAAAATGAAAAAGGTGTGTTTGATCAAGAAACAGATGTATTTGATCATGAAACAAGTGAGGTTGCGTTTGATCATGAAAAAGTTGTGATTGTTCATGAAACAGGTGTGTTTCATCATGAAACAGGTCAGGGTGTGATTGATCATGGATCAGGAGTGCTTGATCATGAAACAGGTGTGATTGATCATGAAACAGGTGTTCTTGATCATGAAAGAGGTGCGATTGATCATCAAAAAGGTTTGATTGATCATGAAGCAGGTGTGATTGATCATGAAACAGGTGTGTTTGATCATGAAACAGGTGTGTTTGATCATGAAAAAGGTCAGGGTGCGTTTGATCATGAAACAGTTGTGATTGATCATGAAACAGATCATGGTCTGTTTGGTCATGCAACAGGTGCGATTGATCATCAAAAATGTTTGTTTGATCATGAAGCAGGTGTGATTGATCAAGAAACAGGTGAGGGAAAGTTTGATCATGAAACAGGTGTGATTGATCATGAAGCAGGTGTGTTTGATCATGAAACGGTTGCAATTGATCATGAAACAGGTGTGATTGTTCATGAAACAGGTGTGATTGATCAGGAAACAGCTGTGTTTGATCATGAAACGAGCGTGTTTGAACATGAAACAGGTGTGTTTGATCATGAAACTGGTGTGATTGATCATGAAACATGTCAGGCTGCGTTTAATCATGAAACTGGTGTGATTGATATTGAAGCAGATGTGATTGTTCATGAAACAGGTGTGGTTGATCATGAAAAAAGACAGAGACTGTTTGATCATGAAACAAGTGGGATTGATCATGAAACAGGTGTCATTGATCATGAAACAGGTGTGATTGATCATGAAACAGGTGTGATAGATCATGAAACGGTTGTGACTGACCACGAAACAGGCGCGATTGTTCATGAATCAGGTGTGATTTATCATAAAACAGATCAGGTTGTGTTTGATCATTAAACAGCTGTGTTTGATCAAGAGACAGATGTATTTGATCATGAAACAAGTGAGGTTGCGTTTGATCATGAAAAAGTTGTGATTGTTCATGAAACAGGTGTGTTCCATCATGAAACAGGTCAGGGTGTGATTGATCATGAAACAGGTGTGTTTGATGATGAAACGGGTGTGATTGATCATGGAACAGGAGTGCTTGATCATGAAACAGGTGTGATTGATCATGACACAGGTGTTATTGATCATGAAACTGATCATGGCTTGTTTTATCATGCAAGAGGTGCGATTGATCATCAAAAAGGTTGGATTGATCATGAAGCAGGTGTGATTGATCATGAAACAGGTGTGTTTGATCATGAAACAGGTGTGTTTGATCATGAAAAAGGTCAGGGTGTGTTTGATCATAAAACAGGTGTGTTTGATCAAGAAACAGACGTATTTGATCATGAAACAAGTGAGGTTGCGTTTCATCATGAAAAAGTTGTGATTGTTCATGAAACAGGTGTGTTTCATCATGAAACAGGTCAGGGTGTGATTGAACATGAAACAGGCATGTTTGATGATGAAACGGGTGTGATTGATCATGGAACAGGAGTGCTTGATCATGAAACAGGTGTGATTGATCATGAAACAGGTGTTATTTATCATGAAACAGATCCTGGTCTGTTTGGTCATGGAACAGGTGCGATTGATCATCAAAAAGGTTTGTTTGATCATGAAGCAGGTGTGATTGATCTAGAAAGATGTGAGGGAAAGTTTGATCATGAAACAGGTGTGATTGATCATGAAGCAGGTGTGTTTGATCATGAAACGGTTGCGATTGATCATAGAACAGGTGTGATTGTTCATGAAACAGGTGTGATTGATCAGGAAACAGGTGTGATTGATCATGAACCTCATGTGAATGATCATAAAACAGGTTTGATTGATCATGAAAAAGGACAGAGACTGTTTGATCATGAAACAAGTGGGATTGATCATGAAACGAGCGTGTTTGAACATGAAACAGATGTGTTTGATCATGAAACTGGTGTGATTGATCATGAAGCAGGTGTGTTTGATCATGAAACGGGTGTGATTGATCACGAAACAGATGCGATTGATCATGAAAGAGATCTGATTGATGATAAAGCAGGTCAGGGTGTGATTGATCATGAAACAAGTGTGATTGATCATGAAACAGGTGTGTTTGATCATGAAACAGGTGTATTTGATCATGAAAAATGTCAGGGTGTGTTTGATCATGAAACAGTTGTGATTGATCATGAAACAGATCATGGTCTGTTTGGTCATGCAACAGGTGCGATTAATCATCAAAAAGGTTTGTTTGATCATGAAGCAGGTGTGATTGATCATGAAGCAGGTGTGTTTGATCATGAAACTGTTGCGATTGATCATGAAACAGGTGTGATTGTTCATGAAACAGGTGCGATTGATCAGGAAACAGCTGTGTTTGATCATGAAACGAGCATGCTTGAACATGAAACAGATGTGTTTGATCATGAAACTGGTGTGATTGATCATGAAGCAGGTGTGATTGATCATGAAACGGGTGTGATTGATCATGAAACAGATGAGATTGATCATGAAAGGGATGTGATTGATGATAAAACAGGTCAGGGTGTGATTGATCATGAAACAAGTGTGATTGATGATGAAACAGGTGTGTTTGATCAAGAAACGGTTGCAATTGATCATGAAAGAGGTGTGATTGTTCATGAAACTGGTGTGTTTGATCAGGAAAAAGGTATGTTTGATCGTAGACCAGGTATGATTGATCATGAAACATGTCAGGCTGCGTTTAATCATTAAACTGGTGTGATTGATATTGAAACAGGTGTGATTGTTCATGAAACAGGTGTGATTGATCAGGAAACAGGTGTGATTGATCATGAACCTCGTGTGAATGATAATAAAACAGGTTTGATTGATCATGAAAAAGGACAGAGACTGTTTGATCATGAAACAAGTGGGATTGATCATGAAACAGGCATCATTGATCATGAAACAGGTGTGATTGATCATGAAACAGGTGTGATATATCATGAAACGGTTGTGACTGACCATGAAACAGGCGCGATTGTTCATGAACCAGGTGTGATTTATCATGAAACAGATCAGGTTGTGTTTGATCATGAAACAGGTGTGTTTGATCAAGAAACAGAAGTATTTGATCATGAAACAAGTGAGGTTGCGTTTGATCATGAAAAAGTTGTGATTGTTCATGAAACAGGTGTGTTTCATCATGAAACAGGTCAGGGTGTGATTGATCATGAAACAGGTGTGTTTGATGATGAAACGGGTGTGATTGATCATGGAACAGGAGTGCTTGATCATGAAACAGGTGTGATTGATCATGAAACAGGTATTATTGATCATGAAACAGATCATGGCCTGTTTGATCATGCAAGAGGTGCGATTGATCATCAAAAAGGTTTGATTGATCATGAAGCAGGTGTGATTGATCATGAAACAGGTGTGTTTGATCATGAAACAGGTGTGTTTGATCACGAAAAAGGTCAGGGTGTGTTTGATCCTGAAACAGTTGTGATTGATCATGAAACAGATCATGGCGTGTTTGATCATGCAAGAGGTGCGATTGATCATCAAAAAGGTTTAATTGATCATGAAGCAGGTGTGATTGATCATGAAACAGGTGTGTTTGATCATGAAACAGGTGTGTTTGATCATGAAAAAGGTCAGGGTGTGTTTGATCATGAAACAGTTATGATTGATCATGAAACAGATCATGGACTGTTTGATCATGCAACAGGTGCGATTGATCATCAAAAAGGTTTGTTTGATCATGAAGCATGTGTAATCGATCAAGAAACAGGTGAGGGAAAGTTTGATCATGAAACAGGTGTGATTGATCATGAAGCATATGTGTTTAATCATGAAACGGTTGCGATTGATCATGAAACAGGTGTGATTGTTCATGAAACTGGTGTGTTTGATCAGGAAAAAGGTGTGTTTGATCATAGACCAGGTGTGATTGATCATGAAGCAGGTGTGTTTGATCATGAAACGGTTGCGATTGATCATGAAACAGGTGTGATTGTTCATGAAACTGGTGTGTTTGATCAGGAAAAAGGTGTGTTTGATCATAGACCAGGTGTGATTGATCATGAAACATGTCAGGCTGCGTTTAATCATGAAACTGGTGTGATTGATATTGAAACAGGTGTGATTGTTCATGAAACAGGTGTGATTGATCAGGAAACAGGTGTGATTGATCATGAACCTCGTGTGAATGATCATAAAACAGGTTTGATTGATCATGAAAAAGGACAGAGACTGTTTGATCATGAAACAAGTGGGATTGATCATGAAACAGGCGTCATTGATCATGAAACAGGTGTGATTGATCATGAAACAGGTGTGATAAATCATGAAACGGTTGTGACTGACCACGAAACAGGCGCGATTGTTCATGAACCAGGTGTGATTTATCATGAAACAGATCATGTTGTGTTTGATAATGAAAAAGGTGTGTTTGATCAAGAAACAGATGTATTTGATCATGAAACAAGTGAGGTTGCGTTTGATCATGAAAAAGTTGTGATTGTTCATGAAACAAGTGTGATTGTTCATGAAACAGGTGCGATTGATCAGGAAACAGCTGTGTTTGATCATGAAACGAGCGTGCTTGAACATGAAACAGATGTGTTTGATCATGAAACTGGTGTGATTGATCATGAAGCAGGTGTGATTGATCATGAAACGGGTGTGATTGATCATGAAACAGATGAGATTGATCATGAAAGGGATGTGATTGATGATAAAACAGGTCAGGGTGTGATTGATCATGAAACAAGTGTGATTGATGATGAAACAGGTGTGTTTGATCAAGAAACGGTTGCAATTGATCATGAAAGAGGTGTGATTGTTCATGAAACTGGTGTGTTTGATCAGGAAAAAGGTATGTTTGATCATAGACCAGGTTTGATTGATCATGAAACATGTCAGGCTGCGTTTAATCATGAAACTGGTGTGATTGATATTGAAACAGGTGTGATTGTTCATGAAACAGGTGTGATTGATCAGGAAACAGGTGTGATTGATCATGAACCTCGTGTGAATGATAATAAAACAGGTTTGATTGATCATGAAAAAGGACAGAGACTGTTTGATCATGAAACAAGTGGGATTGATCATGAAACAGGCATCATTGATCATGAAACAGGTGTGATTGATCATGAAACAGGTGTGATATATCATGAAACGGTTGTGACTGACCATGAAACAGGCGCGATTGTTCATGAACCAGGTGTGATTTATCATGAAACAGATCAGGTTGTGTTTGATCATGAAACAGGTGTGTTTGATCAAGAAACAGAAGTATTTGATCATGAAACAAGTGAGGTTGCGTTTGATCATGAAAAAGTTGTGATTGTTCATGAAACAGGTGTGTTTCATCATGAAACAGGTCAGGGTGTGATTGATCATGAAACAGGTGTGTTTGATGATGAAACGGGTGTGATTGATCATGGAACAGGAGTGCTTGATCATGAAACAGGTGTGATTGATCATGAAACAGGTATTATTGATCATGAAACAGATCATGGCCTGTTTGATCATGCAAGAGGTGCGATTGATCATCAAAAAGGTTTGATTGATCATGAAGCAGGTGTGATTGATCATGAAACAGGTGTGTTTGATCATGAAACAGGTGTGTTTGATCACGAAAAAGGTCAGGGTGTGTTTGATCCTGAAACAGTTGTGATTGATCATGAAACAGATCATGGCGTGTTTGATCATGCAAGAGGTGCGATTGATCATCAAAAAGGTTTAATTGATCATGAAGCAGGTGTGATTGATCATGAAACAGGTGTGTTTGATCATGAAACAGGTGTGTTTGATCATGAAAAAGGTCAGGGTGTGTTTGATCATGAAACAGTTATGATTGATCATGAAACAGATCATGGACTGTTTGATCATGCAACAGGTGCGATTGATCATCAAAAAGGTTTGTTTGATCATGAAGCATGTGTAATCGATCAAGAAACAGGTGAGGGAAAGTTTGATCATGAAACAGGTGTGATTGATCATGAAGCATATGTGTTTAATCATGAAACGGTTGCGATTGATCATGAAACAGGTGTGATTGTTCATGAAACTGGTGTGTTTGATCAGGAAAAAGGTGTGTTTGATCATAGACCAGGTGTGATTGATCATGAAGCAGGTGTGTTTGATCATGAAACGGTTGCGATTGATCATGAAACAGGTGTGATTGTTCATGAAACTGGTGTGTTTGATCAGGAAAAAGGTGTGTTTGATCATAGACCAGGTGTGATTGATCATGAAACATGTCAGGCTGCGTTTAATCATGAAACTGGTGTGATTGATATTGAAACAGGTGTGATTGTTCATGAAACAGGTGTGATTGATCAGGAAACAGGTGTGATTGATCATGAACCTCGTGTGAATGATCATAAAACAGGTTTGATTGATCATGAAAAAGGACAGAGACTGTTTGATCATGAAACAAGTGGGATTGATCATGAAACAGGCGTCATTGATCATGAAACAGGTGTGATTGATCATGAAACAGGTGTGATAAATCATGAAACGGTTGTGACTGACCACGAAACAGGCGCGATTGTTCATGAACCAGGTGTGATTTATCATGAAACAGATCATGTTGTGTTTGATAATGAAAAAGGTGTGTTTGATCAAGAAACAGATGTATTTGATCATGAAACAAGTGAGGTTGCGTTTGATCATGAAAAAGTTGTGATTGTTCATGAAACAGGTGTGATTGTTCATGAAACAGGTGCGATTGATCAGGAAACAGCTGTGTTTGATCATGAAACGAGCGTGCTTGAACATGAAACAGATGTGTTTGATCATGAAACTGGTGTGATTGATCATGAAGCAGGTGTGATTGATCATGAAACGGGTGTGATTGATCATGAAACAGATGAGATTGATCATGAAAGGGATGTGATTGATGATAAAACAGGTCAGGGTGTGATTGATCATGAAACAAGTGTGATTGATGATGAAACAGGTGTGTTTGATCAAGAAACGGTTGCAATTGATCATGAAAGAGGTGTGATTGTTCATGAAACTGGTGTGTTTGATCAGGAAAAAGGTATGTTTGATCATAGACCAGGTTTGATTGATCATGAAACATGTCAGGCTGCGTTTAATCATGAAACTGGTGTGATTGATATTGAAACAGGTGTGATTGTTCATGAAACAGGTGTGATTGATCAGGAAACAGGTGTGATTGATCATGAACCTCGTGTGAATGATAATAAAACAGGTTTGATTGATCATGAAAAAGGACAGAGACTGTTTGATCATGAAACAAGTGGGATTGATCATGAAACAGGCATCATTGATCATGAAACAGGTGTGATTGATCATGAAACAGGTGTGATATATCATGAAACGGTTGTGACTGACCATGAAACAGGCGCGATTGTTCATGAACCAGGTGTGATTTATCATGAAACAGATCAGGTTGTGTTTGATCATGAAACAGGTGTGTTTGATCAAGAAACAGAAGTATTTGATCATGAAACAAGTGAGGTTGCGTTTGATCATGAAAAAGTTGTGATTGTTCATGAAACAGGTGTGTTTCATCATGAAACAGGTCAGGGTGTGATTGATCATGAAACAGGTGTGTTTGATGATGAAACGGGTGTGATTGATCATGGAACAGGAGTGCTTGATCATGAAACAGGTGTGATTGATCATGAAACAGGTATTATTGATCATGAAACAGATCATGGCCTGTTTGATCATGCAAGAGGTGCGATTGATCATCAAAAAGGTTTGATTGATCATGAAGCAGGTGTGATTGATCATGAAACAGGTGTGTTTGATCATGAAACAGGTGTGTTTGATCACGAAAAAGGTCAGGGTGTGTTTGATCATGAAACAGTTGTGATTGATCATGAAACAGATCATGGCCTGTTTGATCATGCAAGAGGTGCGATTGATCATCAAAAAGGTTTAATTGATCATGAAGCAGGTGTGATTGATCATGAAACAGGTGTGTTTGATCATGAAACAGGTGTGTTTGATCATGAAAAAGGTCAGGGTGTGTTTGATCATGAAACAGTTGTGATTGATCATGAAACAGGTGTGATTGATCATGAACCTCGTGTGAATGATAATAAAACAGGTTTGATTGATCATGAAAAAGGACAGAGACTGTTTGATCATGAAACAGGTGTGATTGATCATGAAACAGGTGTGATATATCATGAAACGGTTGTGACTGACCATGAAACAGGCGCGATTGTTCATGAACCAGGTGTGATTTATCATGAAACAGATCAGGTTGTGTTTGATCATGAAACAGGTGTGTTTGATCAAGAAACAGAAGTATTTGATCATGAAACAAGTGAGGTTGCGTTTGATCATGAAAAAGTTGTGATTGTTCATGAAACAGGTGTGTTTCATCATGAAACAGGTCAGGGTGTGATTGATCATGAAACAGGTGTGTTTGATGATGAAACGGGTGTGATTGATCATGGAACAGGAGTGCTTGATCATGAAACAGGTGTGATTGATCATGAAACAGGTATTATTGATCATGAAACAGATCATGGCCTGTTTGATCATGCAAGAGGTGCGATTGATCATCAAAAAGGTTTGATTGATCATGAAGCAGGTGTGATTGATCATGAAACAGGTGTGTTTGATCATGAAACAGGTGTGTTTGATCACGAAAAAGGTCAGGGTGTGTTTGATCATGAAACAGTTGTGATTGATCATGAAACAGATCATGGCCTGTTTGATCATGCAAGAGGTGCGATTGATCATCAAAAAGGTTTAATTGATCATGAAGCAGGTGTGATTGATCATGAAACAGGTGTGTTTGATCATGAAACAGGTGTGTTTGATCATGAAAAAGGTCAGGGTGTGTTTGATCATGAAACAGTTGTGATTGATCATGAAACAGATCATGGACTGTTTGGTCATGCAACAGGTGCGATTGATCATCAAAAAGGTTTGTTTGATCATGAAGCATGTGTGATCGATCAAGAAACAGGTGAGGGAAAGTTTGATCATGAAACAGGTGTGATTGATCATGAAGCATATGTGTTTAATCATGAAACGGTTGCGATTGATCATGAAACAGGTGTGATTGTTCATGAAACTGGTGTATTTGATCAGGAAAAAGGTGTGTTTGATCATAGACCAGGTGTGATTGATCATGAAGCAGGTGTGTTTGATCATGAAACGGTTGCGATTGATCATGAAACAGGTGTGATTGTTCATGAAACTGGTGTGTTTGATCAGGAAAAAGGTGTGTTTGATCATAGACCAGGTGTGATTGATCATGAAACATGTCAGGCTGCGTTTAATCATGAAACTGGTGTGATTGATATTGAAACAGGTGTGATTGTTCATGAAACAGGTGTGATTGATCAGGAAACAGGTGTGATTGATCATGAACCTCGTGTGAATGATCATAAAACAGGTTTGATTGATCATGAAAAAGGACAGAGACTGTTTGATCATGAAACAAGTGGGATTGATCATGAAACAGGCGTCATTGATCATGAAACAGGTGTGATTGGCATGAAACAGGTGTGATAAATCATGAAACGGTTGTGACTGACCACGAAACAGGCGCGATTGTTCATGAACCAGGTGTGATTTATCATGAAACAGATCAGGTTGTGTTAGAAAATGAAAAAGGTGTGTTTGATCAAGAAACAGATGTATTTGATCATGAAACAAGTGAGGTTGCGTTTGATCATGAAAAAGTTGTGATTGTTCATGAAACAGGTGTGTTTCATCATGAAACAGGTCAGGGTGTGATTGATCAGGAAACAGGTGTGATTGATCAGGAACCTCGTGTGAATGGTCATAAAACAGGTTTGATTGATCATGAAAAAGGACAGAGACTGTTTGTTCATGAAACAAGTGGGATTGATCATGAAACAGGCATCATTGATCATGAAACAGGTGTGATTGATCATGAAACAGGTGTGATATATCATGAAACGGTTGTGACTGACCACGAAACAGGCGCGATTGTTCATGAACCAGGTGTGATTTATCATGAAACAGATCAGGTTGTGTTTGATCATGAAACAGGTGTGTTTGATGATAAAACGGGTGTGATTGATCATGGAACAGGAGTGCTTGATCATAGACCAGGTGTGATTGATCATGAAACATGTCAGGCTGCGTTTAATCATGAAACTGGTGTGATTGATATTGAAACAGGTGTGATTGTTCATGAAACAGGTGTGATTGATCAGGAAACAGGTGTGATTGATCATGAACCTCGTGTGAATGATCATAAAACAGGTTTGATTGATCATGAAAAAGGACAGAGACTGTTTGATCATGAAACAAGTGGGATTGATCATGAAACAGGCGTCATTGATCATGAAACAGGTGTGATTGATCATGAAACAGGTGTGATAAATCATGAAACGGTTGTGACTGACCACGAAACAGGCGCGATTGTTCATGAACCAGGTGTGATTTATCATGAAACAGATCATGTTGTGTTTGATAATGAAAAAGGTGTGTTTGATCAGGAAACAGATGTATTTGATCATGAAACAAGTGAGGTTGCGTTTGATCATGAAAAAGTTGTGATTGTTCATGAAACAGGTGTGATTGTTCATGAAACAGGTGCGATTGATCAGGAAACAGCTGTGTTTGATCATGAAACGAGCGTGCTTGAACATGAAACAGATGTGTTTGATCATGAAACTGGTGTGATTGATCATGAAGCAGGTGTGATTGATCATGAAACGGGTGTGATTGATCATGAAACAGATGAGATTGATCATGAAAGGGATGTGATTGATGATAAAACAGGTCAGGGTGTGATTGATCATGAAACAAGTGTGATTGATGATGAAACAGGTGTGTTTGATCAAGAAACGGTTGCAATTGATCATGAAAGAGGTGTGATTGTTCATGAAACTGGTGTGTTTGATCAGGAAAAAGGTATGTTTGATCATAGACCAGGTTTGATTGATCATGAAACATGTCAGGCTGCGTTTAATCATGAAACTGGTGTGATTGATATTGAAACAGGTGTGATTGTTCATGAAACAGGTGTGATTGATCAGGAAACAGGTGTGATTGATCATGAACCTCGTGTGAATGATAATAAAACAGGTTTGATTGATCATGAAAAAGGACAGAGACTGTTTGATCATGAAACAAGTGGGATTGATCATGAAACAGGCATCATTGATCATGAAACAGGTGTGATTGATCATGAAACAGGTGTGATATATCATGAAACGGTTGTGACTGACCATGAAACAGGCGCGATTGTTCATGAACCAGGTGTGATTTATCATGAAACAGATCAGGTTGTGTTTGATCATGAAACAGGTGTGTTTGATCAAGAAACAGAAGTATTTGATCATGAAACAAGTGAGGTTGCGTTTGATCATGAAAAAGTTGTGATTGTTCATGAAACAGGTGTGTTTCATCATGAAACAGGTCAGGGTGTGATTGATCATGAAACAGGTGTGTTTGATGATGAAACGGGTGTGATTGATCATGGAACAGGAGTGCTTGATCATGAAACAGGTGTGATTGATCATGAAACAGGTATTATTGATCATGAAACAGATCATGGCCTGTTTGATCATGCAAGAGGTGCGATTGATCATCAAAAAGGTTTGATTGATCATGAAGCAGGTGTGATTGATCATGAAACAGGTGTGTTTGATCATGAAACAGGTGTGTTTGATCATGAAAAAGGTCAGGGTGTGTTTGATCATGAAACAGTTGTGATTGATCATGAAACAGATCATGGCCTGTTTGATCATGCAAGAGGTGCGATTGATCATCAAAAAGGTTTAATTGATCATGAAGCAGGTGTGATTGATCATGAAACAGGTGTGTTTGATCATGAAACAGGTGTGTTTGATCATGAAAAAGGTCAGGGTGTGTTTGATCATGAAACAGTTGTGATTGATCATGAAACAGATCATGGACTGTTTGGTCATGCAACAGGTGCGATTGATCATCAAAAAGGTTTGTTTGATCATGAAGCATGTGTGATCGATCAAGAAACAGGTGAGGGAAAGTTTGATCATGAAACAGGTGTGATTGATCATGAAGCATATGTGTTTAATCATGAAACGGTTGCGATTGATCATGAAACAGGTGTGATTGTTCATGAAACTGGTGTGTTTGATCAGGAAAAAGGTGTGTTTGATCATAGACCAGGTGTGATTGATCATGAAGCAGGTGTGTTTGATCATGAAACGGTTGCGATTGATCATGAAACAGGTGTGATTGTTCATGAAACTGGTGTGTTTGATCAGGAAAAAGGTGTGTTTGATCATAGACCAGGTGTGATTGATCATGAAACATGTCAGGCTGCGTTTAATCATGAAACTGGTGTGATTGATATTGAAACAGGTGTGATTGTTCATGAAACAGGTGTGATTGATCAGGAAACAGGTGTGATTGATCATGAACCTCGTGTGAATGATCATAAAACAGGTTTGATTGATCATGAAAAAGGACAGAGACTGTTTGATCATGAAACAAGTGGGATTGATCATGAAACAGGCGTCATTGATCATGAAACAGGTGTGATTGATCATGAAACAGGTGTGATAAATCATGAAACGGTTGTGACTGACCACGAAACAGGCGCGATTGTTCATGAACCAGGTGTGATTTATCATGAAACAGATCATGTTGTGTTTGATAATGAAAAAGGTGTGTTTGATCAAGAAACAGATGTATTTGATCATGAAACAAGTGAGGTTGCGTTTGATCATGAAAAAGTTGTGATTGTTCATGAAACAGGTGTGATTGTTCATGAAACAGGTGCGATTGATCAGGAAACAGGTGTGTTTGATCATGAAACGAGCGTGCTTGAACATGAAACAGATGTGTTTGATCATGAAACTGGTGTGATTGATCATGAAGCAGGTGTGATTGATCATGAAACGGGTGTGATTGATCATGAAACAGATGAGATTGATCATGAAAGGGATGTGATTGATGATAAAACAGGTCAGGGTGTGATTGATCATGAAACAAGTGTGATTGATGATGAAACAGGTGTGTTTGATCAAGAAACGGTTGCAATTGATCATGAAAGAGGTGTGATTGTTCATGAAACTGGTGTGTTTGATCAGGAAAAAGGTATGTTTGATCATAGACCAGGTTTGATTGATCATGAAGCATGTCAGGCTGCGTTTAATCATGAAACTGGTGTGATTGATATTGATACAGGTGTGATTGTTCATGAAACAGGTGTGATTGATCAGGAAACAGGTGTGATTGATCATGAACCTCGTGTGAATGATAATAAAACAGGTTTGATTGATCATGAAAAAGGACAGAGACTGTTTGATCATGAAGCAAGTGGGATTGATCATGAAAAAGGCGTCATTGATCATGAAACAGGTGTGATTGATCATGAAACAGGTGTGATATATCATGAAACGGTTGTGACTGACCATGAAACAGGCGCGATTGTTCATGAACCAGGTGTGATTTATCATGAAACAGATCAGGTTGTGTTTGATCATGAAACAGGTGTGTTTGATCAAGAAACAGAAGTATTTGATCATGAAACAAGTGAGGTTGCGTTTGATCATGAAAAAGTTGTGATTGTTCATGAAACAGGTGTGTTTCATCATGAAACAGGTCAGGGTGTGATTGATCATGAAACAGGTGTGTTGATGATGAAACGGGTGTGATTGATCATGGAACAGGAGTGCTTGATCATGAAACAGGTGTGATTGATCATGAAACAGGTATTATTGATCATGAAACAGATCATGGCCTGTTTGATCATGCAAGAGGTGCGATTGATCATCAAAAAGGTTTGATTGATCATGAAGCAGGTGTGATTGATCATGAAACAGGTGTGTTTGATCATGAAACAGGTGTGTTTGATCACGAAAAAGGTCAGGGTGTGTTTGATCATGAAACAGTTGTGATTGATCATGAAACAGATCATGGCCTGTTTGATCATGCAAGAGGTGCGATTGATCATCAAAAAGGTTTAATTGATCATGAAGCAGGTGTGATTGATCATGAAACAGGTGTGTTTGATCATGAAACAGGTGTGTTTGATCATGAAAAAGGTCAGGGTGTGTTTGATCATGAAACAGTTGTGATTGATCATGAAACAGATCATGGACTGTTTGGTCATGCAACAGGTGCGATTGATCATCAAAAAGGTTTGTTTGATCATGAAGCATGTGTGATCGATCAAGAAACAGGTGACGGAAAGTTTGATCATGAAACAGGTGTGATTGATCATGAAGCATATGTGTTTAATCATGAAACGGTTGCGATTGATCATGAAACAGGTGTGATTGTTCATGAAACTGGTGTGTTTGATCAGGAAAAAGGTGTGTTTGATCATAGACCAGGTGTGATTGATCATGAAACATGTCAGGCTGCGTTTAATCATGAAACTGGTGTGATTGATATTGAAACAGGTGTGATTGTTCATGAAACAGGTGTGATTGATCAGGAAACAGGTGTGATTGATCATGAACCTCGTGTGAATGATCATAAAACAGGTTTGATTGATCATGAAAAAGGACAGAGACTGTTTGATCATGAAACAAGTGGGATTGATCATGAAACAGTCGTCATTGATCATGAAACAGGTGTGATTGATCATGAAACAGGTGTGATAAATCATGAAACGGTTGTGACTGACCACAAAACAGGCGCGATTGTTCATGAACCAGGTGTGATTTATCATGAAACAGATCAGGTTGTGTTAGAAAATGAAAAAGGTGTGTTTGATCAAGAAACAGATGTATTTGATCATGAAACAAGTGAGGTTGCGTTTGATCATGTAAAAGTTGTGATTGTTCATGAACCAGGTGTGTTTCATCATGAAACAGGTCAGGGTGTGATTGATCAGGAAACAGGTGTGTTTGATGATAAAACGGGTGTGATTGATCATGGAACAGGAGTGCTTGATCATGAAACAGGTGTGATTGATCATGAAACAGGTGTTATTGATCATGAAACAGATCGTGGCCTGTTTGATCATACAAGAGGTGCGATTGATCATCAAAAAGGTTTGATTGATCATGAAGCAGGTGTGATTGATCATGAAACAGGTGTGTTTGATCATGAAACAGGTGTGATTGATCATGAAAAAGGTCAGGGTGTGTTTGATCATGAAACAGGTGTGTTTGATCATGAAACAGGTGTGATTGATCATGAACCTCGTGTGAATGATCATAAAACAGGTTTGATTGATCATGAAAAAGGACAGAGACTGTTTGATCATGAAACAAGTGGGATTGATCATGAAACAGGCGTCATTGATCATGAAACAGGTGTGATTGATCAGGAAACAGCTGTGTTTAATCATGAAACGAGCGTGTTTGAACATGAAACAGATGTGTTTGATCATGAAACTGGTGTGATTGATCATGAAGCAGGTGTGATTGATGATGAAACATGGGTGATTGATCAAAAAACGGTTGCGATTGATCATGAAACAGGTGTGATTGTTCATGAAACTGGTGTGTTTGATCAGGAAAAAGGTGTGTTTGATCATAGACCAGGTGTCATTGATCATCAAACATGTCAGGCTGCGTTTAATCATGAAACTGGTGTGATTGATATTGAAACAGGTGTGATTGTTCATGAAACAGGTGTGATTGATCAGGAAACAGGTGTGATTGATCAGGAACCTCATGTGAATGATCATAAAACAGGTTTGATTGATCATGAAAACGGACAGAGACTGTTTGATCATGAAACAAGTGGGATTGATCATGAAACAGGCATCATTGATCATGAAACAGGTGTGATTGATCATGAAACAGGCGTGATATATCATGAAACGGTTGTGACTGACCACGAAACAGGCGCGATTGTTCATGAACCAGGTGTGATTTATCATGAAACAGATCAGGTTGTGTTTGATCATGAAACAGGTGTGTTTGATGATAAAACGGGTGTGATTGATCATGGAACAGGAGTGCTTGATCATGAAACAGGTGTGATTGATCATGAAACAGGTGTTATTGATCATGAAACAGATCGTGGCCTGTTTGATCATGCAAGAGGTGCGATTGATCATCAAAAAGGTTTGATTGATCATGAAGCAGGTGTGATTGATCATGAAACAGGTGTGTTTGATCATGAAACAGGTGTGATTGATCATGAAAAAGGTCAGGGTGTGTTTGATCATGAAACAGTTGTGATTGATCATGAAACAGATCATGGCCTGTTTGATCATGCAAGAGGTGCGATTGATCATCAAAAAGGTTTAATTGATCATGAAGCAGGTGTGATTGATCATGAAACAGGTGTGTTTGATCATGAAACAGGTGTGTTTGATCATGAAAAAGGTCAGGGTGTGTTTGATCATGAAACAGTTGTGATTGATCATGAAACAGATCATGGACTGTTTGGTCATGCAACAGGTGCGATTGATCATCAAAAAGGTTTGTTTGATCATGAAGCATGTGTGATCGATCAAGAAACAGGTGAGGGAAAGTTTGATCATGAAACAGGTGTGATTGATCATGAAGCATATGTGTTTAATCATGAAACGGTTGCGATTGATCATGAAACAGGTGTGATTGTTCATGAAACTGGTGTGTTTGATCAGGAAAAAGGTGTGTTTGATCATAGACCAGGTGTGATTGATCATGAAACATGTCAGGCTGCGTTTAATCATGAAACTGGTGTGATTGATATTGAAACAGGTGTGATTGTTCATGAAACAGGTGTGATTGATCAGGAAACAGGTGTGATTGATCATGAACCTCGTGTGAATGATCATAAAACAGGTTTGATTGATCATGAAAAAGGACAGAGACTGTTTGATCATGAAACAAGTGGGATTGATCATGAAACAGTCGTCATTGATCATGAAACAGGTGTGATTGATCATGAAACAGGTGTGATAAATCATGAAACGGTTGTGACTGACCACAAAACAGGCGCGATTGTTCATGAACCAGGTGTGATTTATCATGAAACAGATCAGGTTGTGTTAGAAAATGAAAAAGGTGTGTTTGATCAAGAAACAGATGTATTTGATCATGAAACAAGTGAGGTTGCGTTTGATCATGAAAAAGTTGTGATTGTTCATGAACCAGGTGTGTTTCATCATGAAACAGGTCAGGGTGTGATTGATCAGGAAACAGGTGTGTTTGATGATAAAACGGGTGTGATTGATCATGGAACAGGAGTGCTTGATCATGAAACAGGTGTGATTGATCATGAAACAGGTGTTATTGATCATGAAACAGATCGTGGCCTGTTTGATCATACAAGAGGTGCGATTGATCATCAAAAAGGTTTGATTGATCATGAAGCAGGTGTGATTGATCATGAAACAGGTGTGTTTGATCATGAAACAGGTGTGATTGATCATGAACCTCGTGTGAATGATCATAAAACAGGTTTGATTGATCATGAAAAAGGACAGAGACTGTTTGATCATGAAACAAGTGGGATTGATCATGAAACAGGCGTCATTGATCATGAAACAGGTGTGATTGATCAGGAAACAGCTGTGTTTAATCATGAAACGAGCGTGTTTGAAAATGAAACAGATGTGTTTGATCATGAAACTGGTGTGATTGATCATGAAGCAGGTGTGATTGATGATGAAACATGGGTGATTGATCAAAAAACGGTTGCGATTGATCATGAAACAGGTGTGATTGTTCATGAAACTGGTGTGTTTGATCAGGAAAAAGGTGTGTTTGATCATAGACCAGGTGTCATTGATCATCAAACATGTCAGGCTGCGTTTAATCATGAAACTGGTGTGATTGATATTGAAACAGGTGTGATTGTTCATGAAACAGGTGTGATTGATCAGGAAACAGGTGTGATTGATCAGGAACCTCATGTGAATGATCATAAAACAGGTTTGATTGATCATGAAAACGGACAGAGACTGTTTGATCATGAAACAAGTGGGATTGATCATGAAACAGGCATCATTGATCATGAAACAGGTGTGATTGATCATGAAACAGGTGTGATATATCATGAAACGGTTGTGACTGACCACGAAACAGGCGCGATTGTTCATGAACCAGGTGTGATTTATCATGAAACAGATCAGGTTGTGTTTGATCATGAAACAGGTGTGTTTGATGATAAAACGGGTGTGATTGATCATGGAACAGGAGTGCTTGATCATGAAACAGGTGTGATTGATCATGAAACAGGTGTTATTGATCATGAAACAGATCGTGGCCTGTTTGATCATGCAAGAGGTGCGATTGATCATCAAAAAGGTTTGATTGATCATGAAGCAGGTGTGATTGATCATGAAACAGGTGTGTTTGATCATGAAACAGGTGTGATTGATCATGAACCTCATGTGAATGATCATAAAACAGGTTTGATTGATCATGAAAAAGGACAGAGACTGTTTGATCATGAAACAAGTGGGATTGATCATGAAACAGGCGTCATTGATCATGAAACAGGTGTGATTGATCAGGAAACAGCTGTGTTTAATCATGAAACGAGCGTGTTTGAACATGAAACAGATGTGTTTGATCATGAAACTGGTGTGATTGATCATGAAGCAGGTGTGATTGATAATGAACGGGTGTGATTGATCAAGAAACAGATGCGATTGATCATGAAAGAGATGTGATTGATGATAAAACAGTTCAGGGTGTGATTGATCATGAAACAAGTGTGATTGATGATGAAACAGGTGTGTTTGATCAAGAAACGGTTGCAATTGATCATGAAACAGGTGTGATTGTTCATGAAACAGGTGTGTTTGATCATGAAAAAGGTGTGTTTGATCATGGACCAGGTGTGATTGATCATGAAACAAGTGTGATTGATGATGAATCATGTGTGATTGATCAAAAAACGGTTGCGATTGATCATGAAACAGGTGTGATTGTTCATGAAACTGGTGTGTTTGATCAAGAAAAAGATGTGTTTGATCATAGACCAGGTGTGATTGATCATGAAACATGTCAGGCTGCGTTTAATCATGAAACTGGTGTGATTGATATTGAAACAGGTGTGATTGTTCATGAAACAGGTGTGATTGATTAGGAAACAGGTGTGATTGATCATGAACCTCGTGTAAATGATCATAAAACAGGTTTGATTGAACATGAAAAAGGACAGAGACTGTTTGATCATGAAACAAGTGGGATTGATCATGAAACAGTCGTCATTGATCATGAAACAGGTGTGATTGATCATGAAACAGGTGTGATTGATCATGAAACAGGTGTGATAAATCATGAAACGGTTGTGACTGACCACGAAACAGGCGCGATTGTTCATGAACCAGGTGTGATTTATCATGAAACAGATCATGTTGTGTTTGATAATGAAAAAGGTGTGTTTGATCAAGAAACAGATGTATTTGATCATGAAACAAGTGAGGTTGCGTTTGATCATGAAAAAGTTGTGATTGTTCATGAAACAGGTGTGATTGTTCATGAAACAGGTGCGATTGATCAGGAAACAGCTGTGTTTGATCATGAAACGAGCGTGCTTGAACATGAAACAGATGTGTTTGATCATGAAACTGGTGTGATTGATCATGAAGCAGGTGTGATTGATCATGAAACGGGTGTGATTGATCATGAAACAGATGAGATTGATCATGAAAGGGATGTGATTGATGATAAAACAGGTCAGCATGTGTTTGATCATGAAACAGGTGTGTTTGAACATGAAACAGATGTGTTTGAACATGAAACAGATGTGTTTGATCATGAAACTGGTGTGATTGATCATGAAAGAGATGTGATTGATGATGAAACAGGTCAGGGTTTGATTGATCATGAAACAAGTGTGATTGATCATGAAACAGGTGTCTTTGATCATGAAACAGGTGAGGGAATGTTCGATCATGAAACAGGTGTGTTTGATCATGAAACAGGTCAGGGTGTTTTTGATCATGAAACAGGTGTGATTGATCATGAAACAGGTGTGATTAATCATGAAACAGGTCAGGATGTGTTTGATCATGAAACAGATGTGTTTGATCATGACACAGATGTGTTTGAACATGAAACAGATGTGTTTGATCATGAAACTGGTGTGATTGATCATGAAAGAGGTGTGATTGATGATGAAACAGGTCAGTGTGTGATTGATCATGAAACAAGTGTGATTGATCATGAAACAGGTGTCTTTGATCATGAAACAGGTGAGGGAATGTTAGATCATGAAACAGATGTGATTGATCATGAAACAGGTGTGCTTGATCATGAAACAGGTGAGATTAATCATGAAACAGGTCAGGCTGTGTTTGATCATGAAACTGGTGTGTTTGATGATGAAACAGGTGTGATTGATCATGAAGCAGGTGTGTTTGAGCAGGAAACAGGTGTGATTGATCATGAAGCAGATGTGATTGTTCATGAAACAGCTGTGATTGATCATGAAAAAGGTGTGTTTGATCAAGAAATAAGTGAGTTTGATCATGAAACAGGTGGGATTGATCATGAAACAGGTGTCGTTGATCATGAAACAGGTGTCTTTGAACATGAAACAGCTGTTATTGATCATGAAAAAAGCGTGATTGATCATGAAACAAGTAATGGTGTGTTTGATCATGAAAAAGGTTTGTTTGATCATGAAACAGATGTGATTGTTCATGAAACAGCTGTGATTCATCATGCAATGGGTGTAATTGATCATGAAACAGGTGTGATTGTTCATGAAGCAGGTATGATTGATCATGAAACAGGTGAGGTTGTGTTTGATCATGCAAAAGTTGTGATTGATCATGAAACAAGCGTGTTTGATCATGAAACAGGTCAGGATGTGTTTGATCATGAAACATGTGTGTTTGAACATGAAACAGATGTGTTTGAACATGAAACAGATGTGTTTGATCATAAAACTGGTGTGATTGATCATGAAAGAGGTGTGATTGATGATGAAACATGTCAGGGTGTGATTGATCATGAAACAAGTGTGATTGATCATGAAACAGGTGTCTTTGATCATGAACCAGGTGAGGGAATGTTTGATCATGAAACAGGTGTGTTTGATCATGAAACAGGTCAGGGTGTTTTTGATCATGCAACAGGTGTGATTGATCATGAAACAGGTGTGATTGATCATGAAACAGGTCAGGATGTGTTTGATCATGACACAGATGTGTTTGAACATGAAACAGATGTGTTTGATCATGAAACTGGTGTGATTGATCATGAAAGAGGTGTGATTGATGATGAAACAGGTCAGTGTGTGATTGATCATGAAACAAGTGTGATTGATCATGAAACAGGTGTCTTTGATCATGAAACAGGTGAGGGAATGTTAGATCATGAAACAGGTGTGATTGATCATGAAACAGGTGTGCTTGATCATGAAACAGGTGAGATTGATCATGAAACAGGTCAGGCTGTGTTTGATCATGAAACTGGTGTGTTTGATGATGAAACAGGTGTGATTGATCATGAATCAGGTGTGTTTGATCAGGAAACAGGTGTGATTGATCATGAAACAGATGTGATTGTTCATGAAACAGCTGTGATTGATCATGAAAAAGGTGTGTTTGATCAAGAAATAAGTGAGTTTGATCATGAAACAGGTGGGAATGATCATGAAACAGGTGTCGTTGATCATGAAACAGGTGTCTTTGATCATGAAACAGCTGTTATTGATCATGAAAAAGGCGTGATTGATCACGAAACAAGTAATGGTGTGTTTGATCATGAAAAAGGTTTGTTTGATCATGAAACAGATGTGATTGTTCATGAAACAGCTGTGATTCATCATGAAATGGGTGTGTTTGATCAAGAAATAAGTGAGTTTGATAATGAAACAGGTGGGATTGATCATGAAACAGGTGTCGTTGATCATGAAACAGGTGTCTTTGATCATGAAACAGCTGTTATTGATCATGAAACGGGTGTGATTGATCAACAAACAGATGTGATTGGTCATGAAAAAGGTGTGTTTGAACATGAAACATGTGTTTGATTATGAAACTGGTGTGATTGATCATGAAGCAGGTGTGATTGATCATGAAATGGGTGTGATTAATCATGAAATAGATGTGATTGATCATGAAAGAGGTGCGATCGATCATCAAAAATGTTTGATTGATCATGAAACAGGTGTGATTGATCTTGAAACAGGTGTGATTGATTATGAAACGGGTGTGATTGATCATGAAATGGGTGTGATTAATCATGAAATAGATGTGATTGATCATGAAAGAGAGGTGATTGATGAGGAAAAAGGTCAGAGTGTAATTGGTCATGAAACAAGTTTGATTGATGATGAAATACGTGTAATTGATCAAGAAACGGATGCAATTGATCATGAAAGAGGTGTGATTGTTCATGAAACAGGTGTGTTTGATCATGGACCAGGTGTGATTGATCATGAAACAAGTGTGATTGATGATGAAACACGTGTGATTGATCAAAAAACGGTTGCGATTGATCATGAAAGAGGTGTGATTGTTCATGAAACAGGTGTGTTTAATCAGGAAAAAGGTGTGTTTGATCATGGATCAGGTATGATTGATCATGAAACAAGTGTGATTGATGATGAAACACGTGTGATTGATCAAAAAACAGTTGCGATTGATCATGAAACAGGTGTGATTGTTCATGAAACAGGTGTGTTTGATCAGGAAACAGGTGTGTTTGATCATGGACCAGGTGTGATTGATCATGAAACATGTCAGGCTGTGTTTAATCATGAAACTGGTGTGATTGATCTTGAAACATGTGTGATTGATCATGAAACAGGTGTGATTGATCAGGAAACAGCTGTGTTTAATCATGAAGCTCGTGTAAATGATCATGAAACAGTTGTGTTTGATGATGAAATGGTGTGATTGATCATGGATCAGGAGTGCTTGATCATGAAACAGGTGTGATTGATCATGAAACAGATGATATTGATCATGAAACAGATCATGGCCTGTTTGATCATGCAAGAGGTGCGATTGATCATCAAAAAGGTGTGATTGATCATGAAGCAGGTGTGATTGATCATGAAAAAGGTCAGGGTGTGTTTGATCATGAAACAGTTGTGATTGATCATGAAACAGATCATGGTCTGTTTGGTCATGCAACAGGTGCGATTGATCATCAAAAAGGTTTGTTTGATCATGAAGCAGGTGTGATTGATCAAGAAACAGGTGAGGGAAAGTTTGATCATGAAACAGGTGTGATTGATCATGAAGCAGGTGTGTTTGATCATGAAATGGTTGCGATTGCTCATAGAACAGGTGTGATTGTTCATGAAACAAGTGTGATTGATCAGGAAACAGCTGTGTTTGATCATGAAACGAGCGTGTTTGAACATGAAACAGATGTGTTTGATCATGAAACTGGTGTGATTCATCATGAAGCAGGTGTGATTGATCATGAAACGGGTGTGATTGTTGATGAAACAGGTGTGTTTGATCAAGAAACGGTTGCAATTGATCATGAAAGAGGTGTGATTGTTCATGAATCAGGTGTGTTTGATCATGAAAAAGGTGTGTTTGATCATGGACCAAGTGTGATTGATCATGAAACAAGTGTGATTGATGATGAAACATGTGTGATTGATCAAAAAACGGTTGCGATTGATCATGAAACAGGTGTGATTGTTCATGAAACTCGTGTGTTTGATCAGGAAAAAGGTGTGTTTGATCATAGACCAGGTGTGATTGATCATGAAACATGTCAGGCTGCGTTTAATCATGAAAATGGTGTGATTGATATTGAAACAGGTGTGATTGTTCATGAAACAGGTGTGATTTATCAGGAAACAGGTGTGATTGATCACGAACCGCATGTGAATGATCATAAAACAGGTTTGATTGATCATGAAAAAGGACAGAGACTGTTTGATCATGAAACAAGTGGGATTGATCATGAAACAGCTGTGTTTTATCATGAAACTAGCATGTTTGAACATGAAACAGATGTGTTTGATCATCAAACTGGTGTGATTGATCATGAAGCAGGTGTGATTGATCATGAAATGGGTGTGAATTATCATGAAACAGATGCGATTGATCATGAAAGAGATGTGATTGATGATAAAACAGGTCAGGGTGTGATTGATCATGAAATAAGTGTGATTGATGATGAAACAGGTGTGTTTGATCAAGAAACAGTTGCAATTGATCATGAAAGAGGTATGATTGTTCATGAAACAGGTGTGTTTGATCAGGAAAAAGGTGTGTTTGATCATAGACCAGGTGTGATTGATCATGAAACATGTCAGGCTGCGTTTAATCATGAAAATGGTGTGATTGATCTTGAAACATGTGTGATTGATCATGAAACAGGTGTGATCGATCAGGAAACAGCTGTGTTTAATCATGAAGCTCGTGTAAATGATCATGAAACAGGTGTGATTGATCATAAAACAGGTGAGGCAGTGTTTGATCATGAAACAGCTGTGATTGATCATGAAGCAGGTGTGATTGATCATGAAACAGACATGTTTGATCACGAAATAGGTGTGTTTGATCATGAAACGGTTGCGATTGATCATGAAACAGGTCTGATTGTTCATGAAACAGGTGTGATTGATCAGGAAACAACTGTGTTTGATCATGAAACGGGCGTGATTGATCATGAAAAAGGTGTGATTGATCATGAAACAGGACAGAGTGTGTTTGATCATGAAACAGATGTGATTGATCATGAAACAGCTGTGATTGATCATGAAAAAGATGTGTTTGAACATGAAACAGATGTGTTTGATCATGAAACTGGTGTGATTGATCATGAAGCAGGTGTGATTGATCATGAAACGGGTGTGATTGATCAGGAAAAAGGTGTGTTTGATCATAAACCTCGTGTGACTCATCATAAAACAGGTTTGATTGATCATGAAAAAGGACAGAGACTGTTTGATCATGAAACAAGTGGGATTGATCATGAAACAGGCGTCATTGATCATGAAGCAGGTGTGATTGATCATGAAACAGGTGTGATAGATCATGATACGGTTGTGACTGACCACGAAAAAGGCACGATTGTTCATGAACCAGGTGTGATTTATCATGAAACAGATCAGGTTGTGTTTGATCATGAAACAGGTGTGTTTGATCAAGAAACAGATGTATTTAATCATGAAACAAGTGAGGTTGCGTTTGATCATGAAAAAGTTGTGATTGTTCATGAAACAGGTGTGTTTCATCATGAAACAGGTCAGGGTGTGATTTATCATGAAACAGGTGAGTTTGATGATGAAACGGGTGTGATTGATCATGGAACAGGAGTGCTTGATCATGAAACAGGTTTGATTGATCATGAAACAGGTGTGATTGATCATGAAACAGGTGTTCTTGATCATGAAACAGATCATGGCCTATTTGATCATGCAAGAGGTGCGATTGATCATCAAAAAGGTTTGATTGATCATGAAGCAGGTGTGATTGATCATGAAACAGGTGTGTTTGATCATGAAACAGGTGTGTTTGATCATGAAAAAGGTCAGGGTGCGTTTGATCATGAAACAGTTGTGATTGATCATGAAACAGGTGTGATTGATCATGAAACAATTGTGATTGATCATGAAACATGTGTGATTGATCAAAAAACGGTTGCGATTGATCATGAAACAGGTGTGATTGATCATGAAACAGGTATTATTGATCATGAAACAGATCATGGCCTGTTTGATCATGCAAGAGGTGCGATTGATAATCAAAAAGGTTTGATTGATCATGAAGCAGGTGTGATTGATCATGAAACAGGTGTGTTTGATCATGACACAGGTGTGTTTGATCATGAAAAAGGTCAGGGTGCGTTTGATCATGAAACTGTTGTGATTGATCATGAAGCAGGTGTGATTGATCATGAAACAATTGTGATTGATGATGAAACATGTGTGATTGATCAAAAAACGGTTGCGATTGATCATGAAACAGGTGTGATTGTTCATGAAACTCTTGTGTTTGATCAGGAAAAAGGTGTGTTTGATCATAGACCAGGTGTGATTGATCATGAAACATGTCAGGCTGCGTTTAATCACGAAACTGGTGTGATTGATATTGAAACAGGTGTGATTGTTCATGAAACAGGTGTGATTGATCAGGAAACAGGTGTGATTGATCATGAACCTCGTGTGAATGATCATAAAACAGGTTTGATTGATCATGAAAAAGGACAGAGACTGTTTGATCATGAAACAAGTGGGATTGATCATGAAACAGGCGTCAATGATCATGAAACAGGTGTGATTGATCATGAAACAGGTGTGATATATCATGAAACGGTTGTGACAGACCACGAAACAGGCGCGATTGTTCATGAACCAGGTGTGATTTATCATGAAACAGATCAGGTTGTGTTAGAAAATGAAAAAGGTGTGTTTGATCAAGAAACAGATGTATTTGATCATGAAACAAGTGAGGTTGCGTTTGATCATGAAAAAGTTGTGATTGTTCATGAGACAGGTGTGTTTCATCATGAAACAGGTCAGGGTGTGATTGATCATGGATCAGGAGTGCTTGATCATGAAACAGGTGTGATTGATCATGAAACAGGTGTTCTTGATCATGAAACAGATCATGGCCTGTTTGATCATGCAAGAGGTGCGATTGATCATCAAAAAGGTTTGATTGATCATGAAGCAGGTGTGATTGATCATTAAACAGGTGTGTTTGATCATGAAACAGGTGTGTTTGATCATGAAAAAGGTCAGGGTGCGTTTGATCATGAAACAGTTGTGATTGATCATGAAACAGATCATGGTCTGTTTGGTCATGCAACAGGTGCGATTGATCATCAAAAATGTTTGTTTGATCATGAAGCAGGTGTGATTGATCAAGAAACAGGTGAGGGAAAGTTTGATCATGAAACAGGTGTGATTGATCATGAAGCAGGTGTGTTTGATCATGAAACGGTTGCAATTGATCATGAAACAGGTGTGATTGTTCATGAAACAGGTGTGATTGATCAGGAAACAGCTGTGTTTGATCATGAAACGAGCGTGTTTGAACATGAAACAGGTGTGTTTGATCATGAATCTGGTGTGATTGATCATGAAACATGTCAGGCTGCGTTTAATCATGAAACTGGTGTGATTGATATTGAAGCAGATGTGATTGTTCATGAAACAGGTGTGGTTGATCATGAAAAAAGACAGAGACTGTTTGATCATGAAACAAGTGGGATTGATCATGAAACAGGTGTCATTGATCATGAAACAGGTGTGATTGATCATGAAACAGGTGTGATAGATCATGAAACGGTTGTGACTGACCACGAAACAGGCGCGATTGTTCATGAACCAGGTGTGATTTATCATAAAACAGATCAGGTTGTGTTTGATCATTAAACAGCTGTGTTTGATCAAGAGACAGATGTATTTGATCATGAAACAAGTGAGGTTGCGTTTGATCATGAAAAAGTTGTGATTGTTCATGAAACAGGTGTGTTCCATCATGAAACAGGTCAGGGTGTGATTGATCATGAAACAGGTGTGTTTGATGATGAAACGGGTGTGATTGATCATGGAACAGGAGTGCTTGATCATGAAACAGGTGTGATTGATCATGACACAGGTGTTATTGATCATGAAACTGATCATGGCTTGTTTTATCATGCAAGAGGTGCGATTGATCATCAAAAAGGTTGGATTGATCATGAAGCAGGTGTGATTGATCATGAAACAGGTGTGTTTGATCATGAAACAGGTGTGTTTGATCATGAAAAAGGTCAGGGTGTGTTTGATCATAAAACAGGTGTGTTTGATCAAGAAACAGATGTATTTGATCATGAAACAAGTGAGGTTGCGTTTCATCATGAAAAAGTTGTGATTGTTCATGAAACAGGTGTGTTTCATCATGAAACAGGTCAGGGTGTGATTGAACATGAAACAGGCATGTTTGATGATGAAACGGGTGTGATTGATCATGGAACAGGAGTGGTTGATCATGAAACAGGTGTGATTGATCATGAAACAGGTGTTATTTATCATGAAACAGATCCTGGTCTGTTTGGTCATGCAACAGGTGCGATTGATCATCAAAAAGGTTTGTTTGATCATGAAGCAGGTGTGATTGATCTAGAAAGATGTGAGGGAAAGTTTGATCATGAAACAGGTGTGATTGATCATGAAGCAGGTGTGTTTGATCATGAAACGGTTGCGATTGATCATAGAACAGGTGTGATTGTTCATGAAACAGGTGTGATTGATCAGCAAACAGGTGTGATTGATCATGAACCTCATGTGAATGATCATAAAACAGGTTTGATTGATCATGAAAAAGGACAGAGACTGTTTGATCATGAAACAAGTGGGATTGATCATGAAACGAGCGTGTTTGAACATGAAACAGATGTGTTTGATCATGAAACTGGTGTGATTGATCATGAAGCAGGTGTGTTTGATCATGAAACGGGTGTGATTGATCACGAAACAGATGCGATTGATCATGAAAGAGATCTGATTGATGATAAAACAGGTCAGGGGGTGATTGATCATGAAACAAGTGTGATTGATCATGAAACAGGTGTGTTTGATCATGAAACAGGTGTGTTTGATCATGAAAAATGTCAGGGTGTGTTTGATCATGAAACAGTTGTGATTGATCATGAAACAGATCATGGTCTGTTTGGTCATGCAACAGGTGCGATTAATCATCAAAAAGGTTTGTTTGATCATGAAGCAGGTGTGATTGATCATGAAGCAGGTGTGTTTGATCATGAAACTGTTGCGATTGATCATGAAACAGGTGTGATTGTTCATGAAACAGGTGCGATTGATCAGGAAACAGCTGTGTTTGATCATGAAACGAGCGTGCTTGAACATGAAACAGATGTGTTTGATCATGAAACTGGTGTGATTGATCATGAAGCAGGTGTGATTGATAATGAAACGGGTGTGATTGATCATGAAACAGATGAGATTGATCATGAAAGGGATGTGATTGATGATAAAACAGGTCAGGGTGTGATTGATCATGAAACAAGTGTGATTGATGATGAAACAGGTGTGTTTGATCAAGAAACGGTTGCAATTGATCATGAAAGAGGTGTGATTGTTCATGAAACTGGTGTGTTTGATCAGGAAAAAGGTATGTTTGATCGTAGACCAGGTATGATTGATCATGAAACATGTCAGGCTGCGTTTAATCATGAAACTGGTGTGATTGATATTGAAACAGGTGTGATTGTTCATGAAACAGGTGTGATTGATCAGGAAACAGGTGTGATTGATCATGAACCTCGTGTGAATGCTAATAAAACAGGTTTGATTGATCATGAAAAAGGACAGAGACTGTTTGATCATGAAACAAGTGGGATTGATCATGAAACAGGCATCATTGATCATGAAACAGGTGTGATTGATCATGAAACAGGTGTGATATATCATGAAACGGTTGTGACTGACCATGAAACAGGCGCGATTGTTCATGAACCAGGTGTGATTTATCATGAAACAGATCAGGTTGTGTTTGATCATGAAACAGGTGTGTTTGATCAAGAAACAGAAGTATTTGATCATGAAACAAGTGAGGTTGCGTTTGATCATGAAAAAGTTGTGATTGTTCATGAAACAGGTGTGTTTCATCATGAAACAGGTCAGGGTGTGATTGATCATGAAACAGGTGTGTTTGATGATGAAACGGGTGTGATTGATCATGGAACAGGAGTGCTTGATCATGAAACAGGTGTGATTGATCATGAAACAGGTATTATTGATCATGAAACAGATCATGGCCTGTTTGATCATGCAAGAGGTGCGATTGATCATCAAAAAGGTTTGATTGATCATGAAGCAGGTATGATTGATCATGAAACAGGTGTGTTTGATCATGAAACAGGTGTGTTTGATCATGAAAAAGGTCAGGGTGTGTTTGATCATGAAACAGTTGTGATTGATCATGAAACAGATCATGGCCTGTTTGATCATGCAAGAGGTGCGATTGATCATCAAAAAGGTTTAATTGATCATGAAGCAGGTGTGATTGATCATGAAACAGGTGTGTTTGATCATGAAACAGGTGTGTTTGATCATGAAAAAGGTCAGGGTGTGTTTGATCATGAAACAGTTGTGATTGATCATGAAACAGATCATGGACTGTTTGGTCATGCAACAGGTGCGATTGATCATCAAAAAGGTTTGTTTGATCATGAAGCATGTGTGATCGATCAAGAAACAGGTGAGGGAAAGTTTGATCATGAAACAGGTGTGATTGATCATGAAGCATATGTGTTTAATCATGAAACGGTTGCGATTGATCATGAAACAGGTGTGATTGTTCATGAAACTGGTGTGTTTGATCAGGAAAAAGGTGTGTTTGATCATAGACCAGGTGTGATTGATCATGAAGCAAGTGTGTTTGATCATGAAACGGTTGCGATTGATCATGAAACAGGTGTGATTGTTCATGAAACTGGTGTGTTTGATCAGGAAAAAGGTGTGTTTGATCATAGACCAGGTGTGATTGATCATGAAACATGTCAGGCTGCGTTTAATCATGAAACTGGTGTGATTGATATTGAAACAGGTGTGATTGTTCATGAAACAGGTGTGATTGGTCAGGAAACAGGTGTGATTGATCATGAACCTCGTGTGAATGATAATAAAACAGGTTTGATTGATCATGAAAAAGGACAGAGACTGTTTGATCATGAAACAAGTGGGATTGATCATGAAACAGGCGTCATTGATCATGAAACAGGTGTGATTGATCATGAAACAGGTGTGATAAATCATGAAACGGTTGTGACTGACCACGAAACAGGCGCGATTGTTCATGAACCAGGTGTGATTTATCATGAAACAGATCATGTTGTGTTTGATAATGAAAAAGGTGTGTTTGATCAAGAAACAGATGTATTTGATCATGAAACAAGTGAGGTTGCGTTTGATCATGAAAAAGTTGTGATTGTTCATGAAACAAGTGTGATTGTTCATGAAACAGGTGCGATTGATCAGGAAACAGCTGTGTTTGATCATGAAACGAGCGTGCTTGAACATGAAACAGATGTGTTTGATCATGAAACTGGTGTGATTGATCATGAAGCAGGTGTGATTGATCATGAAACGGGTGTGATTGATCATGAAACAGATGAGATTGATCATGAAAGGGATGTGATTGATGATAAAACAGGTCAGGGTGTGATTGATCATGAAACAAGTGTGATTGATGATGAAACAGGTGTGTTTGATCAAGAAACGGTTGCAATTGATCATGAAAGAGGTGTGATTGTTCATGAAACTGGTGTGTTTGATCAGGAAAAAGGTATGTTTGATCATAGACCAGGTTTGATTGATCATGAAACATGTCAGTCTGCGTTTAATCATGAAACTGGTGTGATTGATATTGAAACAGGTGTGATTGTTCATGAAACAGGTGTGATTGATCAGGAAACAGGTGTGATTGATCATGAACCTCGTGTGAATGCTAATAAAACAGGTTTGATTGATCATGAAAAAGGACAGAGACTGTTTGATCATGAAACAAGTGGGATTGATCATGAAACAGGCATCATTGATCATGAAACAGGTGTGATTGATCATGAAACAGGTGTGATATATCATGAAACGGTTGTGACTGACCATGAAACAGGCGCGATTGTTCATGAACCAGGTGTGATTTATCATGAAACAGATCAGGTTGTGTTTGATCATGAAACAGGTGTGTTTGATAAAGAAACAGAAGTATTTGATCATGAAACAAGTGAGGTTGCGTTTGATCATGAAAAAGTTGTGATTGTTCATGAAACAGGTGTGTTTCATCATGAAACAGGTCAGGGTGTGATTGATCATGAAACAGGTGTGTTTGATGATGAAACGGGTGTGATTGATCATGGAACAGGAGTGCTTGATCATGAAACAGGTGTGATTGATCATGAAACAGGTATTATTGATCATGAAACAGATCATGGCCTGTTTGATCATGCAAGAGGTGCGATTGATCATCAAAAAGGTTTGATTGATCATGAAGCAGGTGTGATTGATCATGAAACAGGTGTGTTTGATCATGAAACAGGTGTGTTTGATCATGAAAAAGGTCAGGGTGTGTTTGATCATGAAACAGTTGTGATTGATCATGAAACAGATCATGGCCTGTTTGATCATGCAAGAGGTGCGATTGATCATCAAAAAGGTTTAATTGATCATGAAGCAGGTGTGATTGATCATGAAACAGGTGTGTTTGATCATGAAACAGGTGTGTTTGATCATGAAAAAGGTCAGGGTGTGTTTGATCATGAAACAGTTGTGATTGATCATGAAACAGATCATGGACTGTTTGGTCATGCAACAGGTGCGATTGATCATCAAAAAGGTTTGTTTGATCATGAAGCATGTGTGATCGATCAAGAAACAGGTGAGGGAAAGTTTGATCATGAAACAGGTGTGATTGATCATGAAGCATATGTGTTTAATCATGAAACGGTTGCGATTGATCATGAAACAGGTGTGATTGTTCATGAAACTGGTGTGTTTGATCAGGAAAAAGGTGTGTTTGATCATAGACCAGGTGTGATTGATCATGAAGCAAGTGTGTTTGATCATGAAACGGTTGCGATTGATCATGAAACAGGTGTGATTGTTCATGAAACTGGTGTGTTTGATCAGGAAAAAGGTGTGTTTGATCATAGACCAGGTGTGATTGATCATGAAACATGTCAGGCTGCGTTTAATCATGAAACTGGTGTGATTGATATTGAAACAGGTGTGATTGTTCATGAAACAGGTGTGATTGGTCAGGAAACAGGTGTGATTGATCATGAACCTCGTGTGAATGATAATAAAACAGGTTTGATTGATCATGAAAAAGGACAGAGACTGTTTGATCATGAAACAAGTGGGATTGATCATGAAACAGGCGTCATTGATCATGAAACAGGTGTGATTGATCATGAAACAGGTGTGATAAATCATGAAACGGTTGTGACTGACCACGAAACAGGCGCGATTGTTCATGAACCAGGTGTGATTTATCATGAAACAGATCATGTTGTGTTTGATAATGAAAAAGGTGTGTTTGATCAAGAAACAGATGTATTTGATCATGAAACAAGTGAGGTTGCGTTTGATCATGAAAAAGTTGTGATTGTTCATGAAACAAGTGTGATTGTTCATGAAACAGGTGCGATTGATCAGGAAACAGCTGTGTTTGATCATGAAACGAGCGTGCTTGAACATGAAACAGATGTGTTTGATCATGAAACTGGTGTGATTGATCATGAAGCAGGTGTGATTGATCATGAAACGGGTGTGATTGATCATGAAACAGATGAGATTGATCATGAAAGGGATGTGATTGATGATAAAACAGGTCAGGGTGTGATTGATCATGAAACAAGTGTGATTGATGATGAAACAGGTGTGTTTGATCAAGAAACGGTTGCAATTGATCATGAAAGAGGTGTGATTGTTCATGAAACTGGTGTGTTTGATCAGGAAAAAGGTATGTTTGATCATAGACCAGGTTTGATTGATCATGAAACATGTCAGTCTGCGTTTAATCATGAAACTGGTGTGATTGATATTGAAACAGGTGTGATTGTTCATGAAACAGGTGTGATTGATCAGGAAACAGGTGTGATTGATCATGAACCTCGTGTGAATGCTAATAAAACAGGTTTGATTGATCATGAAAAAGGACAGAGACTGTTTGATCATGAAACAAGTGGGATTGATCATGAAACAGGCATCATTGATCATGAAACAGGTGTGATTGATCATGAAACAGGTGTGATATATCATGAAACGGTTGTGACTGACCATGAAACAGGCGCGATTGTTCATGAACCAGGTGTGATTTATCATGAAACAGATCAGGTTGTGTTTGATCATGAAACAGGTGTGTTTGATCAAGAAACAGAAGTATTTGATCATGAAACAAGTGAGGTTGCGTTTGATCATGAAAAAGTTGTGATTGTTCATGAAACAGGTGTGTTTCATCATGAAACAGGTCAGGGTGTGATTGATCATGAAACAGGTGTGTTTGATGATGAAACGGGTGTGATTGATCATGGAACAGGAGTGCTTGATCATGAAACAGGTGTGATTGATCATGAAACAGGTATTATTGATCATGAAACAGATCATGGCCTGTTTGATCATGCAAGAGGTGCGATTGATCATCAAAAAGGTTTGATTGATCATGAAGCAGGTGTGATTGATCATGAAACAGGTGTGTTTGATCATGAAACAGGTGTGTTTGATCATGAAAAAGGTCAGGGTGTGTTTGATCATGAAACAGTTGTGATTGATCATGAAACAGATCATGGCCTGTTTGATCATGCAAGAGGTGCGATTGATCATCAAAAAGGTTTAATTGATCATGAAGCAGGTGTGATTGATCATGAAACAGGTGTGTTTGATCATGAAACAGGTGTGTTTGATCATGAAAAAGGTCAGGGTGTGTTTGATCATGAAACAGTTGTGATTGATCATGAAACAGATCATGGACTGTTTGGTCATGCAACAGGTGCGATTGATCATCAAAAAGGTTTGTTTGATCATGAAGCATGTGTGATCGATCAAGAAACAGGTGAGGGAAAGTTTGATCATGAAACAGGTGTGATTGATCATGAAGCATATGTGTTTAATCATGAAACGGTTGCGATTGATCATGAAACAGGTGTGATTGTTCATGAAACTGGTGTGTTTGATCAGGAAAAAGGTGTGTTTGATCATAGACCAGGTGTGATTGATCATGAAGCAAGTGTGTTTGATCATGAAACGGTTGCGATTGATCATGAAACAGGTGTGATTGTTCATGAAACTGGTGTGTTTGATCAGGAAAAAGGTGTGTTTGATCATAGACCAGGTGTGATTGATCATGAAACATGTCAGGCTGCGTTTAATCATGAAACTGGTGTGATTGATATTGAAACAGGTGTGATTGTTCATGAAACAGGTGTGATTGGTCAGGAAACAGGTGTGATTGATCATGAACCTCGTGTGAATGATAATAAAACAGGTTTGATTGATCATGAAAAAGGACAGAGACTGTTTGATCATGAAACAAGTGGGATTGATCATGAAACAGGCGTCATTGATCATGAAACAGGTGTGATTGATCATGAAACAGGTGTGATAAATCATGAAACGGTTGTGACTGACCACGAAACAGGCGCGATTGTTCATGAACCAGGTGTGATTTATCATGAAACAGATCATGTTGTGTTTGATAATGAAAAAGGTGTGTTTGATCAAGAAACAGATGTATTTGATCATGAAACAAGTGAGGTTGCGTTTGATCATGAAAAAGTTGTGATTGTTCATGAAACAAGTGTGATTGTTCATGAAACAGGTGCGATTGATCAGGAAACAGCTGTGTTTGATCATGAAACGAGCGTGCTTGAACATGAAACAGATGTGTTTGATCATGAAACTGGTGTGATTGATCATGAAGCAGGTGTGATTGATCATGAAACGGGTGTGATTGATCATGAAACAGATGAGATTGATCATGAAAGGGATGTGATTGATGATAAAACAGGTCAGGGTGTGATTGATCATGAAACAAGTGTGATTGATGATGAAACAGGTGTGTTTGATCAAGAAACGGTTGCAATTGATCATGAAAGAGGTGTGATTGTTCATGAAACTGGTGTGTTTGATCAGGAAAAAGGTATGTTTGATCATAGACCAGGTTTGATTGATCATGAAACATGTCAGTCTGCGTTTAATCATGAAACTGGTGTGATTGATATTGAAACAGGTGTGATTGTTCATGAAACAGGTGTGATTGATCAGGAAACAGGTGTGATTGATCATGAACCTCGTGTGAATGATAATAAAACAGGTTTGATTGATCATGAAAAAGGACAGAGACTGTTTGATCATGAAACAAGTGGGATTGATCATGAAGCAGGCATCATTGATCATGAAACAGGTGTGATTGATCATGAAACAGGTGTGATATATCATGAAACGGTTGTGACTGACCATGAAACAGGCGCGATTGTTCATGAACCAGGTGTGATTTATCATGAAACAGATCATGTCGTGTTTGATCATGAAACAGGTGTGTTTGATCAAGAAACAGAAGTATTTGATCATGAAACAAGTGAGGTTGCGTTTGATCATGAAAAAGTTGTGATTGTTCATGAAACAGGTGTGTTTCATCATGAAACAGGTCAGGGTGTGATTGATCATGAAACAGGTGTGTTTGATGATGAAACGGGTGTGATTGATCATGGAACAGGAGTGCTTGATCATGAAACAGGTGTGATTGATCATGAAACAGGTATTATTGATCATGAAACAGATCATGGCCTGTTTGATCATGCAAGAGGTGCGATTGATCATCAAAAAGGTTTGATTGATCATGAAGCAGGTGTGATTGATCATGAAACAGGTGTGTTTGATCATGAAACAGGTGTGTTTGATCATGAAAAAGGTCAGGGTGTGTTTGATCATGAAACAGTTGTGATTGATCATGAAACAGATCATGGCCTGTTTGATCATGCAAGAGGTGCGATTGATCATCAAAAAGGTTTAATTGATCATGAAGCAGGTGTGATTGATCATGAAACAGGTGTGTTTGATCATGAAACAGGTGTGTTTGATCATGAAAAAGGTCAGGGTGTGTTTGATCATGAAACAGTTGTGATTGATCATGAAACAGATCATGGACTGTTTGGTCATGCAACAGGTGCGATTGATCATCAAAAAGGTTTGTTTGATCATGAAGCATGTGTGATCGATCAAGAAACAGGTGAGGGAAAGTTTGATCATGAAACAGGTGTGATTGATCATGAAGCATATGTGTTTAATCATGAAACGGTTGCGATTGATCATGAAACAGGTGTGATTGTTCATGAAACTGGTGTGTTTGATCAGGAAAAAGGTGTGTTTGATCATAGACCAGGTGTGATTGATCATGAAACATGTCAGGCTGCGTTTAATCATGAAACTGGTGTGATTGATATTGAAACAGGTGTGATTGTTCATGAAACAGGTGTGATTGATCAGGAAACAGGTGTGATTGATCATGAACCTCGTGTGAATGATCATAAAACAGGTTTGATTGATCATGAAAAAGGACAGAGACTGTTTGATCATGAAACAAGTGGGATTGATCATGAAACAGGCGTCATTGATCATGAAACAGGTGTGATTGATCATGAAACAGGTGTGATAAATCATGAAACGGTTGTGACTGACCACGAAACAGGCGCGATTGTTCATGAACCAGGTGTGATTTATCATGAAACAGATCAGGTTGTGTTAGAAAATGAAAAAGGTGTGTTTGATCAAGAAACAGATGTATTTGATCATGAAACAAGTGAGGTTGCGTTTGATCATGAAAAAGTTGTGATTGTTCATGAAACAGGTGTGTTTCATCATGAAACAGGTCAGGGTGTGATTGATCAGGAAACAGGTGTGATTGATCAGGAACCTCGTGTGAATGATCATAAAACAGGTTTGATTGATCATGAAAAAGGACAGAGACTGTTTGATCATGAAACAAGTGGGATTGATCATGAAACAGGCATCATTGATCATGAAACAGGTGTGATTGATCATGAAACAGGTGTGATATATCATGAAACGGTTGTGACTGACCACGAAACAGGCGCGATTGTTCATGAACCAGGTGTGATTTATCATGAAACAGATCAGGTTGTGTTTGATCATGAAACAGGTGTGTTTGATAATAAAACGGGTGTGATTGATCATGGAACAGGAGTGCTTGATCATGAAACAGGTGTGATTGATCATGAAACAGGTGTTATTGATCATGAAACAGATCGTGGCCTGTTTGATCATACAAGAGGTGCGATTGATCATCAAAAAGGTTTGATTGATCATGAAGCAGGTGTGATTGATCATGAAACAGGTGTGTTTGATCATGGAACAGGTGTGATTGATCATGAACCTCATGTGAATGATCATAAAACAGGTTTGATTGATCATGAAAAAGGACAGAGACTGTTTGATCATGAAACAAGTGGGATTGATCATGAAACAGGCGTCATTGATCATGAAACAGGTGTGATTGATCAGGAAACAGCTGTGTTTAATCATGAAACGAGCGTGTTTGAACATGAAACAGATGTGTTTGATCATGAAACTGGTGTGATTGATCATGAAGCAGGTGTGATTGATGATGAAACATGTGTGATTGATCAAAAAACGGTTGCGATTGATCATGAAACAGGTGTGATTGTTCATGAAACTGGTGTGTTTGATCAGGAAAAAGGTGTGTTTGATCATATACCAGGTGTCATTGATCATCAAACATGTCAGGCTGCGTTTAATCATGAAACTGGTGTGATTGATATTGAAACAGGTGTGATTGTTCATGAAACAGGTGTGATTGATCAGGAAACAGGTGTGATTGATCATGAACCTCGTGTGAATGATCATAAAACAGGTTTGATTGAACATGAAAAAGGACAGAGACTGTTTGATCATGAAACAAGTGGGATTGATCATGAAACAGGCATCATTGATCATGAAACAGGTGTGATTGATCATGAAACAGGTGTGATATATCATGAAACGGTTGTGACTGACCACGAAACAGGCGCGATTGTTCATGAACCAGGTGTGGTTTATCATGAAACAGATCAGGTTGTGTTTGATCATGAAACAGGTGTGTTTGATGATAAAACGGGTGTGATTGATCATGGAACAGGAGTGCTTGATCATGAAACAGGTGTGATTGATCATGAAACAGGTGTTATTGATCATGAAACAGATCGTGGCCTGTTTGATCATGCAAGAGGTGCGATTGATCATCAAAAAGGTTTGATTGATCATGAAGCAGGTGTGATTGATCATGAAACAGGTGTGTTTGATCATGAAACAGGTGTGATTGATCATGAACCTCATGTGAATGATCATAAAACAGGTTTGATTGATCATGAAAAAGGACAGAGACTGTTTGATCATGAAACAAGTGGGATTGATCATGAAACAGGCGTCATTGATCATGAAACAGGTGTGATTGATCAGGAAACAGCTGTGTTTAATCATGAAACGAGCGTGTTTGAACATGAAACAGATGTGTTTGATCATGAAACTGGTGTGATTGATCATGAAGCAGGTGTGATTGATCATGAAACGGGTGTGATTGATCAAGAAACAGATGCGATTGATCATGAAAGAGATGTGATTGATGATAAAACAGTTCAGGGTGTGATTGCTCATGAAACAAGTGTGATTGATGATGAAACAGGTGTGTTTGATCAAGAAACGGTTGCAATTGATCATGAAACAGGTGTGATTGTTCATGAAACAGGTGTGTTTGATCATGAAAAAGGTGTGTTTGATCATGGACCAGGTGTGATTGATCATGAAACAAGTGTGATTGATGATGAATCATGTGTGATTGATCAAAAAACGGTTGCGATTGATCATGAAAGAGGTGTGATTGTTCATGAAACTGGTGTGTTTGATCAAGAAAAAGATGTGTTTGATCATAGACCAGGTGTGATTGATCATGAAACATGTCAGGCTGCGTTTAATCATGAAACTGGTGTGATTGATATTGAAACAGGTGTGATTGTTCATGAAACAGGTGTGATTGATCAGGAAACAGGTGTGATTGATCATGAACCTCGTGTGAATGATCATAAAACAGGTTTGATTGAACATGAAAAAGGACAGAGACTGTTTGATCATGAAACAAGTGGGATTGATCATGAAACATTCGTCATTGATCATGAAACAGGTGTGATTGATCATGAAACAGGTGTGATTGATCATGAAACAGGTGTGATAAATCATGAAACGGTTGTGACTGACCACGAAACAGGCGCGATTGTTCATGAACCAGGTGTGATTTATCATGAAACAGATCATGTTGTGTTTGATAATGAAAAAAGTGTGTTTGATCAAGAAACAGATGTATTTGATCATGAAACAAGTGAGGTTGCGTTTGATCATGAAAAAGTTGTGATTGTTCATGAAACAGGTGTGATTGTTCATGAAACAGGTGCGATTGATCAGGAAACAGCTGTGTTTGTTCATGAAACGAGCGTGCTTGAACATGAAACAGATGTGTTTGATCATGAAACTGGTGTGATTGATCATGAAGCAGGTGTGATTGATCATGAAACGGGTGTGATTGATCATGAAACAGATGAGATTGATCATGAAAGGGATGTGATTGATGATAAAACAGGTCAGGGAGTGATTGATCATGAAACAAGTGTGATTGATGATGAAACAGGTGTGTTTGATCAAGAAACGGTTGCAATTGATCATGAAAGAGGTGTGATTGTTCATGAAACTGGTGTGATTGATCAGGAAACAGGTGTGATTGATCATGAACCTCGTGTGAATGATAATAAAACAGGTTTGATTGATCATGAAAAAGGACAGAGACTGTTTGATCATGAAACAAGTGGGATTGATCATGAAACAGGCATCATTGATCATGAAACAGGTGTGATTGATCATGAAACAGGTGTGATATATCATGAAACGGTTGTGACTGACCATGAAACAGGCGCGATTGTTCATGAACCAGGTGTGATTTATCATGAAACAGATCAGGTTGTGTTTGATCATGAAACAGGTGTGTTTGATCAAGAAACAGAAGTATTTGATCATGAAACAAGTGAGGTTGCGTTTGATCATGAAAAAGTTGTGATTGTTCATGAAACAGGTGTGTTTCATCATGAAACAGGTGAGGGTGTGATTGATCATGAAACAGGTGTGTTTGATGATGAAACGGGTGTGATTGATCATGGAACAGGAGTGCTTGATCATGAAACAGGTGTGATTGATCATGAAACAGGTATTATTGATCATGAAACAGATCATGGCCTGTTTGATCATGCAAGAGGTGCGATTGATCATCAAAAAGGTTTGATTGATCATGAAGCAGGTGTGATTGATCATGAAACAGGTGTGTTTGATCATGAAACAGATCATGGCCTGTTTGATCATGCAAGAGGTGCGATTGATCATCAAAAAGGTTTAATTGATCATGAAGCAGGTGTGATTGTTCATGAAACAGGTGTGTTTGATCATGAAACAGGTGTGTTTGATCATGAAAAAGGTCAGGGTGTGTTTGATCATGAAACAGTTGTGATTGATCATGAAACAGATCATGGACTGTTTGGTCATGCAACAGGTGCGATTGATCATCAAAAAGGTTTGTTTGATCATGAAGCATGTGTGATCGATCAAGAAACAGGTGAGGGAAAGTTTGATCATGAAACAGGTGTGATTGATCATGAAGCATATGTGTTTAATCATGAAACGGTTGCGATTGATCATGAAACAGGTGTGATTGTTCATGAAACTGGTGTGTTTGATCAGGAAAAAGGTGTGTTTGATCATAGACCAGGTGTGATTGATCATGAAACATGTCAGGCTGCGTTTAATCATGAAACTGGTGTGATTGATATTGAAACAGGTGTGATTGTTCATGAAACAGGTGTGATTGATCAGGAAACAGGTGTGATTGATCATGAACCTCGTGTGAATGATCATAAAACAGGTTTGATTGATCATGAAAAAGGACAGAGACTGTTTGATCATGAAACAAGTGGGATTGATCATGAAACAGGCGTCATTGATCATGAAACAGGTGTGATTGATCATGAAACAGGTGTGATAAATCATGAAACGGTTGTGACTGACCACGAAACAGGCGCGATTGTTCATGAACCAGGTGTGATTTATCATGAAACAGATCATGTTGTGTTTGATAATGAAAAAGGTGTGTTTGATCAAGAAACAGAAGTATTTGATCATGAAACAAGTGAGGTTGCGTTTGATCATGAAAAAGTTGTGATTGTTCATGAAACAGGTGTGATTGTTCATGAAACAGGTGCGATTGATCAGGAAACAGCTGTGTTTGATCATGAAACGAGCGTGCTTGAACATGAAACAGATGTGTTTGATCATGAAACTGGTGTGATTGATCATGAAGCAGGTGTGATTGATCATGAAACGGGTGTGATTGATCATGAAACAGATGAGATTGATCATGAAAGGGATGTGATTGATGATAAAACAGGTCAGGGTGTGATTGATCATGAAACAAGTGTGATTGATGATGAAACAGGTGTGTTTGATCAAGAAACGGTTGCAATTGAGCATGAAAGAGGTGTGATTGTTCATGAAACTGGTGTGTTTGATCAGGAAAAAGGTATGTTTGATCATAGACCAGGTTTGATTGATCATGAAACATGTCAGGCTGCGTTTAATCATGAAACTGATGTGATTGATATTGAAACAGGTGTGATTGTTCATGAAACAGGTGTGATTGATCAGGAAACAGGTGTGATTGATCATGAACCTCGTGTGAATGATAATAAAACAGGTTTGATTGATCATGAAAAAGGACAGAGACTGTTTGATCATGAAACAAGTGGGATTGATCATGAAGCAGGCATCATTGATCATGAAACAGGTGTGATTGATCATGAAACAGGTGTGATATATCATGAAACGGTTGTGACTGACCATGAAACAGGCGCGATTGTTCATGAACCAGGTGTGATTTATCATGAAACAGATCATGTTGTGTTTGATAATGAAAAAAGTGTGTTTGATCAAGAAACAGATGTATTTGATCATGAAACAAGTGAGGTTGCGTTTGATCATGAAAAAGTTGTGATTGTTCATGAAACAGGTGTGATTGTTCATGAAACAGGTGCGATTGATCAGGAAACAGCTGTGTTTGATCATGAAACGAGCGTGCTTGAACATGAAACAGATGTGTTTGATCATGAAACTGGTGTGATTGATCATGAAGCAGGTGTGATTGATCATGAAACGGGTGTGATTGATCATGAAACAGATGAGATTGATCATGAAAGGGATGTGATTGATGATAAAACAGGTCAGGGTGTGATTGATCATGAAACAAGTTTGATTGATGATGAAACAGGTGTGTTTGATCAAGAAACGGTTGCAATTGATCATGAAAGAGGTGTGATTGTTCATGAAACTGGTGTGTTTGATCAGGAAAAAGGTATGTTTGATCATAGACCAGGTTTGATTGATCATGAAACATGTCAGTCTGCGTTTAATCATGAAACTGGTGTGATTGATATTGAAACAGGTGTGATTGTTCATGAAACAGGTGTGATTGATCAGGAAACAGGTGTGATTGATCATGAACCTCGTGTGAATGATAATAAAACAGGTTTGATTGATCATGAAAAAGGACAGAGACTGTTTGATCATGAAACAAGTGGGATTGATCATGAAACAGGCATCATTGATCATGAAACAGGTGTGATTGATCATGAAACAGGTGTGATATATCATGAAACGTTTGTGACTGACCATGAAACAGGCGCGATTGTTCATGAACCAGGTGTGATTTATCATGAAACAGATCAGGTTGTGTTTGATCATGAAACAGGTGTGTTTGATCAAGAAACAGAAGTATTTGATCATGAAACAAGTGAGGTTGCGTTTGATCATGAAAAAGTTGTGATTGTTCATGAAACAGGTGTGTTTCATCATGAAATAGGTCAGGGTGTGATTGATCATGAAACAGGTGTGTTTGATGATGAAACGGGTGTGATTGATCATGGAACAGGAGTGCTTGATCATGAAACAGGTGTGATTGATCATGAAACAGGTATTATTGATCATGAAACAGATCATGGCCTGTTTGATCATGCAAGAGGTGCGATTGATCATCAAAAAGGTTTGATTGATCATGAAGCAGGTGTGATTGATCATGAAACAGGTGTGTTTGATCATGAAACAGGTGTGTTTGATCTTGAAAAAGGTCAGGGTGTGTTTGATCATGAAACAGTTGTGATTGATCATGAAACAGATCATGGCCTGTTTGATCATGCAAGAGGTGCGATTGATCATCAAAAAGGTTTAATTGATCATGAAGCAGGTGTGATTGATCATGAAACAGGTGTGTTTGATCATGAAACAGGTGTGTTTGATCATGTAAAGGTCAGGGTGTGTTTGATCATGAAACAGTTGCGATTGATCATGAAACACATCATGGCCTGTTTGATCATGCAAGAGGTGCGATTGATCATCAAAAAGGTTTAATTGATCATGAAGCAGGTGTGATTGATCATGAAACAGGTGTGTTTGATCATGAAACAGGTGTGTTTGATCATGAAAAAGGTCAGGGTGTGTTTGATCATGAAACAGTTGTGATTGATCATGAAACAGATCATGGACTGTTTGGTCATGCAACAGGTGCGATTGATCATCAAAAAGGTTTGTTTGATCATGATGCATGTGTGATCGATCAAGAAACAGGTGAGGGAAAGTTTGATCATGAAACAGGTGTGATTGATCATGAAGCATATGTGTTTAATCATGAAACGGTTGCGATTGATCATGAAACAGGTGTGATTGTTCATGAAACTGGTGTGTTTGATCAGGAAAAAGGTGTGTTTGATCATAGACCAGGTGTGATTGATCATGAAACATGTCAGGCTGCCTTTAATCATGAAACTGGTGTGATTGATATTGAAACAGGTGTGATTGTTCATGAAACAGGTGTGATTGATCAGGAAACAGGTGTGATTGATCATGAACCTCGTGTGAATGATCATAAAACAGGTTTGATTGATCATGAAAAAGGACAGAGACTGTTTGATCATGAAACAAGTGGGATTGATCATGAAACAGGCGTCATTGATCATGAAACAGGTGTGATTGATCATGAAACAGGTGTGATAAATCATGAAACGGTTGTGACTGACCACGAAACAGGCGCGATTGTTCATGAACCAGGTGTGATTTATCATGAAACAGATCAGGTTGTGTTAGAAAATGAAAAAGGTGTGTTTGATCAAGAAACAGATGTATTTGATCATGAAACAAGTGAGGTTGCGTTTGATCATGAAAAAGTTGTGATTGTTCATGAAACAGGTGTGTTTCATCATGAAACAGGTCAGGGTGTGATTGATCAGGAAACAGGTGTGATTGATCAGGAACCTCGTGTGAATGATCATAAAACAGGTTTGATTGATCATGAAAAAGGACAGAGACTGTTTGATCATGAAACAAGTGGGATTGATCATGAAACAGGCATCATTGATCATGAAACAGGTGTGATTGATCATGAAACAGGTGTGATATATCATGAAACGGTTGTGACTGACCACGAAAGAGGCGCGATTGTTCATGAACCAGGTGTGATTTATCATGAAACAGATCAGGTTGTGTTTGATCATGAAACAGGTGTGTTTGATGATAAAACGGGTGTGATTGATCATGGAACAGGAGTGCTTGATCATAGACCAGGTGTGATTGATCATGAAACATGTCAGGCTGCGTTTAATCATGAAACTGGTGTGATTGATATTGAAACAGGTGTGATTGTTCATGAAACAGGTGTGATTGATCAGGAAACAGGTGTGATTGATCATGAACCTCGTGTGAATGATCATAAAACAGGTTTGATTGATCATGAAAAAGGACAGAGACTGTTTGATCATGAAACAAGTGGGATTGATCATGAAACAGGCGTCATTGATCATGAAACAGGTGTGATTGATCATGAAACAGGTGTGATAAATCATGAAACGGTTGTGACTGACCACGAAACAGGCGCGATTGTTCATGAACCAGGTGTGATTTATCATGAAACAGATCATGTTGTGTTTGATAATGAAAAAGGTGTGTTTGATCAAGAAACAGATGTATTTGATCATGAAACAAGTGAGGTTGCGTTTGACCATGAAAAAGTTGTGATTGTTCATGAAACAGGTGTGATTGTTCATGAAACAGGTGCGATTGATCAGGAAACAGCTGTGTTTGATCATGAAACGAGCGTGCTTGAACATGAAACAGATGTGTTTGATCATGAAACTGGTGTGATTGATCATGAAGCAGGTGTGATTGATCATGAAACGGGTGTGATTGATCATGAAACAGATGAGATTGATCATGAAAGGGAAGTGATTGATGATAAAACAGGTCAGGGTGTGATTGATCATGAAACAAGTGTGATTGATGATGAAACAGGTGTGTTTGATCAAGAAACGGTTGCAATTGATCATGAAAGAGGTGTGATTGTTCATGAAACTGGTGTGTTTGATCAGGAAAAAGGTATGTTTGATCATAGACCAGGTTTGATTGATCATGAAACATGTCAGGCTGCGTTTAATCATGAAACTGGTGTGATTGATATTGAAACAGGTGTGATTGTTCATGAAACAGGTGTGATTGATCAGGAAACAGGTGTGATTGATCATGAACCTCGTGTGAATGATAATAAAACAGGTTTGATTGATCATGAAAAAGGACAGAGACTGTTTGATCATGAAACAAGTGGGATTGATCATGAAAAAGGCGTCATTGATCATGAAACAGGTGTGATTGATCATGAAACAGGTGTGATATATCATGAAACGGTTGTGACTGACCATGAAACAGGCGCGATTGTTCATGAACCAGGTGTGATTTATCATGAAACAGATCAGGTTGTGTTTGATCATGAAACAGGTGTGTTTGATCAAGAAACAGAAGTATTTGATCATGAAACAAGTGAGGTTGCGTTTGATCATGAAAAAGTTGTGATTGTTCATGAAACAGGTGTGTTTCATCATGAAACAGGTCAGGGTGTGATTGATCATGAAACAGGTGTGTTTGATGATGAAACGGGTGTGATTGATCATGGAACAGGAGTGCTTGATCATGAAACAGGTGTGATTGATCATGAAACAGGTATTATTGATCATGAAACAGATCATGGCCTGTTTGATCATGCAAGAGGTGCGATTGATCATCAAAAAGGTTTGATTGATCATGAAGCAGGTGTGATTGATCATGAAACAGGTGTGTTTGATCATGAAACAGGTGTGTTTGATCATGAAAAAGGTCAGGGTGTGTTTGATCATGAAACAGTTGTGATTGATCATGAAACAGATCATGGCCTGTTTGATCATGCAAGAGGTGCGATTGATCATCAAAAAGGTTTAATTGATCATGAAGCAGGTGTGATTGATCATGAAACAGGTGTGTTTGATCATGAAACAGGTGTGTTTGATCATGAAAAAGGTCAGGGTGTGTTTGATCATGAAACAGTTGTGATTGATCATGAAACAGATCATGGACTGTTTGGTCATGCAACAGGTGCGATTGATCATCAAAAAGGTTTGTTTGATCATGAAGCATGTGTGATTGATCATGAACCTCGTGTGAATGATAATAAAACAGGTTTGATTGATCATGCAAAAGGACAGAGACTGTTTGATCATGAAACAAGTGGGATTGATCATGAAAAAGGCGTCATTGATCATGAAACAGGTGTGATTGATCATGAAACAGGTGTGATATATCATGAAACGGTTGTGACTGACCATGAAACAGGCGCGATTGTTCATGAACCAGGTGTGATTTATCATGAAACAGATCAGGTTGTGTTTGATCATGAAACAGGTGTGTTTGATCAAGAAACAGAAGTATTTGATCATGAAACAAGTGAGGTTGCGTTTGATCATGAAAAAGTTGTGATTGTTCATGAAACAGGTGTGTTTCATCATGAAACAGGTCAGGGTGTGATTGATCATGAAACAGGTGTGTTTGATGATGAAACGGGTGTGATTGATCATGGAACAGGAGTGCTTGATCATGAAACAGGTGTGATTGATCATGAAACAGGTATTATTGATCATGAAACAGATCATGGCCTGTTTGATCATGCAAGAGGTGCGATTGATCATCAAAAAGGTTTGATTGATCATGAAGCAGGTGTGATTGATCATGAAACAGGTGTGTTTGATCATGAAACAGGTGTGTTTGATCATGAAAAAGGTCAGGGTGTGTTTGATCATGAAACAGTTGTGATTGATCATGAAACAGATCATGGCCTGTTTGATCATGCAAGAGGTGCGATTGATCATCAAAAAGGTTTAATTGATCATGAAGCAGGTGTGATTGATCATGAAACAGGTGTGTTTGATCATGAAACAGGTGTGTTTGATCATGAAAAAGGTCAGGGTGTGTTTGATCATGAAACAATTGTGATTGATCATGAAACAGATCATGGACTGTTTGGTCATGCAACAGGTGCGATTGATCATCAAAAAGGTTTGTTTGATCATGAAGCATGTGTGATCGATCAAGAAACAGGTGAGGGAAAGTTTGATCATGAAACAGGTGTGATTGATCATGAAGCATATGTGTTTAATCATGAAACGGTTGCGATTGATCATGAAACAGGTGTGATTGTTCATGAAACTGGTGTGTTTGATCAGGAAAAAGGTGGGTTTGATCATAGACCAGGTGTGATTGATCATGAAACATGTCAGGCTGCGTTTAATCATGAAACTGGTGTGATTGATATTGAAACAGGTGTGATTGTTCATGAAACAGGTGTGATTGATCAGGAAACAGGTGTGATTGATCATGAACCTCGTGTGAATGATAATAAAACAGGTTTGATTGATCATGAAAAAGGACAGAGACTGTTTGATCATGAAACAAGTGGGATTGATCATGAAACAGTCGTCATTGATCATGAAACAGGTGTGATTGATCATGAAACAGGTGTGATAAATCATGAAACGGTTGTGACTGACCACAAAACAGGCGCGATTGTTCATGAACCAGGTGTGATTTATCATGAAACAGATCAGGTTGTGTTAGAAAATGAAAAAGGTGTGTTTGATCAAGAAACAGATGTATTTGATCATGAAACAAGTGAGGTTGCGTTTGATCATGAAAAAGTTGTGATTGTTCATGAAACAGGTGTGTTTCATCATGAAACAGGTCAGGGTGTGATTGATCAGGAAACAGGTGTGATTGATCAGGAACCTCGTGTGAATGATCATAAAACAGGTTTGATTGATCATGAAAAAGGACAGAGACTGTTTGATCATGAAACAAGTGGGATTGATCATGAAACAGGCATCATTGATCATGAAACAGGTGTGATTGATCATGAAACAGGTGTGATATATCATGAAACGGTTGTGACTGACCACGAAACAGGCGCGATTGTTCATGAACCAGGTGTGATTTATCATGAAACAGATCAGGTTGTGTTTGATCATGAAACAGGTGTGTTTGATGATAAAACGGGTGTGATTGATCATGGAACAGGAGTGCTTGATCATGAAACAGGTGTGATTGATCATGAAACAGGTGTTATTGATCATGAAACAGATCGTGGCCTGTTTGATCATACAAGAGGTGCGATTGATCATCAAAAAGGTTTGATTGATCATGAAGCAGGTGTGATTGATCATGAAACAGGTGTGTTTGATCATGAAACAGGTGTGATTGATCATGAACCTCATGTGAATGATCATAAAACAGGTTTGATTGATCATGAAAAAGGACAGAGACTGTTTGATCATGAAACAAGTGGGATTGATCATGAAACAGGCGTCATTGATCATGAAACAGGTGTGATTGATCAGGAAACAGCTGTGTTTAATCATGAAACGAGCGTGTTTGAACATGAAACAGATGTGTTTGATCATGAAACTGGTGTGATTGATCATGAAGCAGGTGTGATTGATGATGAAACATGTGTGATTGATCAAAAAACGGTTGCGATTGATCATGAAACAGGTGTGATTGTTCATGAAACTGGTGTGTTTGATCAGGAAAAAGGTGTGTTTCATCATAGACCAGGTGTCATTGATCATCAAACATGTCAGGCTGCGTTTAATCATGAAACTGGTGTGATTGATATTGAAACAGGTGTGATTGTTCATGAAACAGGTGTGATTGATCAGGAAACAGGTGTGATTGATCAGGAACCTCATGTGAATGATCATAAAACAGGTTTGATTGATCATGAAAAAGGACAGAGACTGTTTGATCATGAAACAAGTGGGATTGATCATGAAACAGGCATCATTGATCATGAAACAGGTGTGATTGATCATGAAACAGGTGTGATATATCATGAAACGGTTGTGACTGACCACGAAACAGGCGCGATTGTTCATGAACCAGGTGTGGTTTATCATGAAACAGATCAGGTTGTGTTTGATCATGAAACAGGTGTGTTTGATGATAAAACGGGTGTGATTGATCATGGAACAGGAGTGCTTGATCATGAAACAGGTGTGATTGATCATGAAACAGGTGTTATTGATCATGAAACAGACCGTGGCCTGTTTGATCATGCAAGAGGTGCGATTGATCATCAAAAAGGTTTGATTGATCATGAAGCAGGTGTGATTGATCATGAAACAGGTGTGTTTGATCATGAAACAGGTGTGATTGATCATGAACCTCATGTGAATGATCATAAAACAGGTTTGATTGATCATGAAAAAGGACAGAGACTGTTTGATCATGAAACAAGTGGGATTGATCATGAAACAGGCGTCATTGATCATGAAACAGGTGTGATTGATCAAGAAACAGCTGTGTTTAATCATGAAACGAGCGTGTTTGAACATGAAACAGATGTGTTTGATCATGAAACTGGTGTGATTGATCATGAAGCAGGTGTGATTGATCATGAAACGGGTGTGATTGATCAAGAAACAGATGCGATTGATCATCAAAGAGATGTGATTGATGCTAAAACAGTTCAGGGTGTGATTGATCATGAAACAAGTGTGATTGATGATGAAACAGGTGCGTTTGATCAAGAAACGGTTGCAATTGATCATGAAACAGGTGTGATTGTTCATGAAACAGGTGTGTTTGATCATGAAAAAGGTGTGTTTGATCATGGACCAGGTGTGATTGATCATGAAACAAGTGTGATTGATGATGAATCATGTGTGATTGATCAAAAAACGGTTGCGATTGATCATGAAACAGGTGTGATTGTTCATGAAACTGGTGTGTTTGATCAAGAAAAAGATGTGTTTGATCATAGACCAGGTGTGATTGATCATAAAACATGTCAGGCTGCGTTTAATCATGAAACTGGTGTGATTGATATTGAAACAGGTGTGATTGTTCATGAAACAGGTGTGATTGATCAGGAAACAGGTGTGATTGATCATGAACCTCGTGTGAATGATCATAAAACAGGTTTGATTGAACATGAAAAAGGACAGAGACTGTTTGATCATGAAACAAGTGGGATTGATCATGAAACAGTCGTCATTGATCATGAAACAGGTGTGATTGATCATGAAACAGGTGTGATAGATCATGAAACGGTTGTGACTGACCACGAAACAGGCGCGATTGTTCATGAACCAGGTGAGATTTATCATGAAACAGATCAGGTTGTGTTTGATCATGAAGCAGGTGTGTTTGATCAAGAAACAGATGTACTTGATCATGAAACAAGTGAGGTTGCGTTTGATCATGAAAAAGTTGTGATTGTTCATGAAACAGGTGTGTTTGATGATGAAACGGGTGTGATTGATCATGGAACAGGAGTGCTTGGTCATGAAACAGGTGTGATTGATCATGAAACAGGTGTTATTGATCATGAAACAGATCATGGCCTGTTTGATCATGCAAGAGGTGCGATTGATCATCAAAAAGGTTTGATTGATCATGAAGCAGGTGTGATTGATCATGAAACAGGTGTGTTTGATCATGAAACAGGTGTGTTTGATCATGAAAAAGGTCAGGTTGTGTTTGATCATAAAACAGGTGTGTTTGATCAAGAAACAGATGTATTTGATCATGAAACAAGTGAGGTTGCGTTTCATCATGAAAAAGTTGTGATTGTTCATGAAACAGGTGTGTTTCATCATGAAACAGGTCAGGGTGTGATTGATCATGAAACAGGTGTGTTTGATGATGAAACGGGTGTGATTGATCATGGAACAGGAGTGCTTGATCATGAAACAGGTGTGATTGATCATGAAACAGGTGTTATTGATCATGAAACAGATCCTGGTCTGTTTGGTCATGCAACAGGTGCGATTGATCATCAAAAAGGTTTGTTTGATCATGAAGCAGGTGTGATTGATCAAGAAACAGGTGAGGGAAAGTTTGATCATGAAACAGGTGTGATTGATCATGAAGCAGGTGTGTTTGATCATGAAACGGTTGCGATTGATTATGAAACAGGTGTGATTGTTCATGAAACAGGTGTGATTGATCAGGAAACAGCTGTGTTTGATCATGAAACGAGCGTGTTTGAACATGAAACAGATGTGTTTGATCATGAAACTGGTGTGATTGATCATGAAACATGTCAGGCTGCATTTTATCATGAAACTGGTGTGATTGATATTGAAGCAGGTGTGATTGTTCATGAAACAGGTGTGATTGATCATGAAAAAGGACAGAGACTGTTTGATCATGAAACAAGTGGGATTGATCATGAAACAGGCGTCATTGATCATGAAACAGGTGTGATTGATCATGAAACAGGTGTGATAGATCATTAAACGGTTGTGACTGACCATGAAACAGGCACGATTGTTCATGAACCAGGTGTGATTTATCATGAAACAGATCAGGTTGTGTTTGATCATAAAACAGGTGTGTTTGATCACGAAACAGGTGTATTTGATCATGAAACAAGTGAGGTTGCGTTTGATCATGAAAAAGTTGTGATTTTTCATGAAACAGGTGTGTTTCATCATGAAACAGGTCAGGGTGTGATTGATCATGAACCAGGTGTGTTTGATGATGAAACGGGTGTGATTGATCATGGAACAGGAGTGCTTGATCATGAAACAGGTGTGATTGATCATGAAACAGGTGTTATTGATCATGAAACAGATCATGGCCTGTTTGATCATGCAAGAGGTGCGATTAATCATCAAAAAGGTTTGATTGATCATGAAGCAGGTGTGATTGATCATGAAACAGGTGTGTTTGATCATGAAACATGTGTGTTTGATCATGAAAAAGGTCAGGGTGTGTTTGATCATGAAACAGTTGTGATTGATCATGAAAAAGATCATGGTCTGTTTGTTCATGCAACAGGTGCGATTGATCATCAAAAAGGTTTGATTGATCATGAAGCAGGTGTGATTGATCATGAAACAGGTGTGTTTGATCATGAAACAGGTGTGTTTGATCATGAAAAAGGTCAGGGTGTGTTTGATCATGAAACAGTTGTGATTGATCATGAAACAGATCATGGTCTGTTTGGTCATGCAACAGGTGCGATTGATCATCAAAAAGGTTTGTTTGATCATGAAGCAGGTGTGATTGATCAAGAAACAGGTGAGGGAAATTTGATCACGAAACAGGTGTGATTGATCATGAAGCAGGTGTGATTGATCATGAAACGGGAGTGATTGATCATGAAACAGATGCGTTTGATCATGAAAGAGATGTGATTGATGATAAAACAGGTCAGGGTGTGATTGATCATGAAACAAGTGTGATTGATGATGAAACAAGTGTGTTTGATCAAGATCGGTTGCAATTGATCATGAAAGAGGTGTGATTGTTCATGAAACAGGTGTGTTTGATCATGAAAAAGGTGTGTTTGATCATGGACCAAGTGTGATTGATCATGCAACAAGTGTGATTGATGATGAAACATGTGTGATTGATCAAAAAACGGTTGCGATTGATCATGAAACAGGTGTGATTGTTCATGAAACTCGTGTGTTTGATCAGGAAAAAGGTGTGTTTGATCATAGACCAGGTGTGATTGATCATGAAACATGTCAGGCTGCGTTTAATCATGAAACTGGTGTGATTGATATTGAAACAGGTGTGATTGTTCATGAAACAGGTGTGATTGATCAGGAAACAGGTGTGATTGATCATGAACCTCGTGTGAATGATCATAAAACAGGTTTGATTGATCATGAAAAAGGACAGAGACTGTTTGATCATGAAACAAGTGGGATTGATCATGAAACAGGCGTCAATGATCATGAAACAGGTGTGATTGATCATGAAACAGGTGTGATAGATCATGAAACGGTTGTGACTGACCACGCAACAGGCGTGATTGTTCATGAACCAGGTGTGGTTGATCATGAAAAAGGACAGAGACTGTTTGATCATGAAACAAGTACGATTGATCATGAAACAGGTGTCATTGATCATGAAACAGGTGTGATTGATCATGAAACAGGTGTGATAGATCATGAAACGGTTGTGACTGACCACGAAACAGGCGCGATTGTTCATGAACCAGGTGTGATTTATCATAAAACAGATCAGGTTGTGTTTGATCATTAAACAGCTGTGTTTGATCAAGAGACAGATGTATTTGATCATGAAACAAGTGAGGTTGCGTTTGATCATGAAAAAGTTGTGATTGTTCATGAAACAGGTGTGTTTCATCATGAAACAGGTCAGGGTGTGATTGATCATGAAACAGGTGTGTTTGATGATGAAACGGGTGTGATTGATCATGGAACAGGAGTGCTTGATCATGAAACAGGTGTGATTGATCATGAAACAGGTGTTATTGATCATGAAACAGATCATGGCTTGTTTTATCATGCAAGAGGTGCGATTGATCATCAAAAAGGATTGATTGATCATGAAGCAGGTGTGATTGATCATGAAACAGGTGTGTTTGATCATGAAACAGGTGTGTTTGATCATGAAAAAGGTCAGGGTGTGTTTGATCATAAAACAGGTGTGTTTGATCAAGAAACAGATGTATTTGATCATGAAACAAGTGAGGTTGCGTTTCATCATGAAAAAGTTGTGATTGTTCATGAAACAGGTGTGTTCCATCATGAAACAGGTCAGGGTGTGATTGATCATGAAACAGGTGTGTTTGATGATGAAACGGGTGTGATTGATCATGGAACAGGAGTGCTTGATCATGAAACAGGTGTGATTGATCATGAAACAGGTATTATTGATCATGAAACAGATCATGGCCTGTTTGATCATGCAAGAGGTGCGATTGATCATCAAAAAGGTTTGTTTGATCATGAAGCAGGTGTGATTGATCAAGAAACAGGTGAGGGAAAGTTTGATCATGAAACAGGTGTGATTGATCATGAAGCAGGTGTGTTTGATCATGAAACGGTTGCGATTGATTATGAAACAGGTGTGATTGTTCATGAAACAGGTGTGATTGATCAGGAAACAGCTGTGTTTGATCATGAAACGAGCGTGTTTGAACATGAAACAGATGTGTTTGATCATGAAACTGGTGTGATTGATCATGAAACATGTCAGGCTGCATTGAATCATGAAACTGGTGTGATTGATATTGAAGCAGGTGTGATTGTTCATGAAACAGGTGTGATTGATCAGGAAACAGGTGTGATTGATCATGAACCTCGTGTGAATGATCATAAAACAGGTTTGATTGATCATGAAAAAGGACAGAGACTGTTTGATCATGAAACAAGTGGGATTGATCATGAAACAGGCGTCATTGATCATGAAACAGGTGTGATTGATCATGAAACAGGTGTGATAGATCATGAAACGGTTGTGACTGACCACGAATCAGGCGCGATTGTTCATGAACCAGGTGAGATTTATCATGAAACAGATCATGTTGTGTTTGATCATGAAGCAGGTGTGTTTGATCAAGAAACAGATGTATTTGATCATGAAACAAGTGAGGTTGCGTTTGATCATGAAAAAGTTGTGATTGTTCATCAAACAGGTGTGTTTCATCATGAAACAGGTCAGGGTGTGATTGATCATGAAACAGGTGTGTTTGATGATGAAACGGGTGTGATTGATCATGGAACAGGAGTGCTTGATCATGAAACAGGTGTGATTGATCATGAAACAGGTGTTATTGATCATGAAACCGATCATGGCCTGTTTGATCATGCAAGAGGTGCGATTGATCATCAAAAAGGTTTGATTGATCATGAAGCAGGTGTGATTGATCATGAAACAAGTGTGTTTGATCAAGAAACAGATGTATTTGATCATGAAACAAGTGAGGTTGCGTTTGACCATGAAAAAGTTGTGATTGATATTGAAGCAGGTGTGATTGTTCATGAAACAGGTGTGATTGATCATGAAAAAGGACAGAGACTGTTTGATCATGAAACAAATGGGATTGATCATGAAACAGGCGTCATGCATCATGAAACAGGTGTGATTGATCATGAAACAGGTGTGATAGATCATGAAACGGTTGTGACTGACCACGAAACAGGCACGATTGTTCATGAACCAGGTGTGATTTATCATGAAACAGATCAAGTTGTGTTTGATCATGAAACAGGTGTGTTTGATCAAGAAACAGATGTATTTGATCATGAAACAAGTGAGGTTGCGTTTGATCATGAAAAAGTTGTGATTGTTCATGAAACAGGTGTGTTTCATCATGAAACAGGTCAGGGTGTGATTGATCATGAACCAGGTGTGTTTGATGATGAAACGGGTGTGATTGATCATGTAACAGGAGTGATTGATCATGAAACAGGTGTTATTGATCATGAAACAGATCATGGCCTGTTTGATCATGCAAGAAGTGCGATTGATCATCAAAAAGGTTTGATTGATCATGAAGCAGGTGTGATTGATCATGAAACAAGTGTGTTTGAAAATGAAACAGATGTGTTTGATCATGAAAAAGGTCAGGGTGTGTTTGATCATGAAACAGTTGTGATTGATCATGAAACAGATCATGGTCTGTTTGGTCATGCAACAGGTGCGATTGATCATGAAACAGGTGTGATTGATCATGAAGCAGGTGTGTTTGATCATGAAACGGTTGCGATTCATCATGAAACAGGTGTGATTGTTCATGAAACAGGTGTGATTGATCAGGAAACAGCTGTGTTTGATCATGAAACGAGCGTGTTTGAACATGAAACAGATGTGTTTGATCATGAAACAGGTGTGATTGATCATGAAAAAGGACAGAGACTGTTTGATCATGAAACAGTTGTGATTGATCATGAAACAGATCATGGTCTGTTTGGTCATGCAACAGGTGCAATTGATCATCTAAAAGGTTTGTTTGATCAGGAAGCAGGTGTGATTGATCAAGAAACAGGTGAGGGAAAGTTTGATCATGAAACAGGTGTGATTGATTTTGAAGCAGGTGTGTTTGATCATGAAACGGTTGCGATTGATCATGAAACAGGTGTGTTTGTTCATTAAACAGGTGTGATTGATCAGGAAACAGCTGTGTTTGATCATGAAACGAGCATGTTTGAACATGAAACAGGTGTGATTGATCATGAAACGGGTGTGATTGATCATGAAACAGATGTGATTGATCATGAAAGAGATGTGATTGATGATAAAACAGGTCAGGTGTGATTGATCATGAAACAAGTGTGATTGATGATGAAACAGGTGTGATTGATCAAAAAACGGATGCGATTGATCATGAAACAGGTGTGATTGTTCATGAAACTGGTATGTTTGATCAGGAAAAAGGTGTGTTTGATCATAGACCAGTTGTGATTGATCATGAAACATGTCAGGCTGTGTTTAATCATGAAACTGGTGTGATTCATATTGAAACAAGTGTGATTGTTCATGAAACAGGTGTGATTGATCATGAAACAGGTGTTATTGATCATGAAACAGATCCTGGTCTGTATGGTCATGCAACAGGTGCGATTGATCATCAAAAAGTTTTGTTTGATCATGAAGCAGGTGTGATTGATCAAGAAACAGGTGAGGGAATGTTTGATCATGAAACAGGTGTGATTGATCATGAAGCAGGTGTATTTGATCATGAAACGGTTGCGATTGATCATGAAACAGGTGTGATTGTTCATGAAACAGGTGTGATTGATCAGGAAACAGCTGTGTTTGATCATGAAACGAGCGTGTTTGAACATGAAACAGATGTGTTTCATCATGAAACTGGTGTGTTTGATCATGAAACATGTCAGGCTGCATTTAATCATGAAACTGGTGTGATTGATATTGAAGCAGGTGTGATTGTTCATGAAACAGGTGTGATTGATCATGAAAAAGGACAGAGACTGTTTGATCATGAAACAAGTGGGATTGATCATGAAACAGGCGTCATGGATCATGAAACAGGTGTGATTGATCATGAAACAGGTGTGATAGATCATGAAACGGTTGTGACTGACCACGAAACAGGCACGATTGTTCATGAACCAGGTGTGATTTATCATGAAACAGATCAGGTTGTGTTTGATCATAAAACAGGTGTGTTTGATCAAGAAACAGATGTATTTGATCATGAAACAAGTGAGGTTGCGATTGATCATGAAAAAGTTGTGATTGTTCATGAAACAGGTGTGTTTCATCATGAAACAGGTCAGGGTGTGATTGATCAGGAAACAGGTCAGGGTTTGTTGATCATGAAGCAGACGCGATTGATCATGAAACAGGTCACGGCATGTTTGATCATGAAACAGGTGTGATTGCTCATGAAACAGTTGCGATTGATGATGAAACATTGTGATTGATCATGAAACAGTTATGAATATTCATGAAACAAGTGTGTTAGATCAAGAAACAGGTGTGGTTGATCATAAAATAGGTCAGGGTATATTTGATTATAAAATAATTGTGATTGATCATGAAACTGGTGTGTTTGATCATGAAACAGGTTTTTGATCATGAAGCAGGTGTGATTGATCATGAAACAGGTGTGATTGATCATGGAACAGGTATACATGAGCATGAAACCGGTGCGATTGATCATGAAACAGGTGTGATTGATCATGAAACAGGTGTGATTGATCATGAAACAGGTGTGGTTGATCATTAAATGGGTGTGATTGATCATGAAACAGGTATGTTTGATCATGAAACAGGTCAAGGTGTGTTTGATCATGAAACAGGTGTGATTGATCATAAAACAGGTCAGGGTATGTTTGATTATGAAATAATTGTGATTAATCATGAAACTGGTGTGTTTGATCATGAAACAGGTTTTTGATCATGAAACAGGTGTGATTGATCATGAAACAGGTGTGATTGATCATGGAACAGGTATACTTGAGCATGAAACCGGTGCGATTGATCATGAAACAGGTGTGATTGATCATGAAACAGGTATGGTTGATCATGAAACGGCTGTGATTGTTCATGAAACAGGTATGTTTGATCATGAAACAGGTCAAGGTGTGTTTGATCATGAAACAGGTGTGATTGATCATAAAACGGGTCAGGGTATGTTTGATTATGAAATAATTGTGATTGATCATGAAACTGAAGTGTTTGATCATGAAACAGGTTTTTAATCATGAAACAGGTCAAGTTGTGTTTGATCATGAAACAGGTATGATTGATCATGGAACAGGTATACTTGAGCATGAAACTAGTGCGATTGATCATGAAACAGGTGTGATTGATCATGAAACAGGTGTGATTGATCATGAAACAAATCATGGTTTGTTTGATCATGCAACAGGTGCAATTGATTATCAAAAAGGTTTGTTTGATCATGAAGCAGGTGTGATTGATCATGAAACAGGTGTGTCTGATATGCAACAGGTGTGTTTGTTCAGGAAACAGGTATGATTGATCATGAAACAGATGTGTTTGATCATGAAACAGATCAAGGTGTTTTTGATCATGAAACAGGTGTGATTGATCATGAAACAGGTCTGGTTGATCATGAGACAGGTTGTGATTGATCATGAAACAGGTCAGCTTGTGTATTATCATGAAACAATTTTGATTGATCAAGAAACAGGTGTGATTGATCATGAAACAGGCCTGTTTGATCATGAAACAGGTGTGATTGATCGTGAAACAAATGTGATTGATCATGAAGCAGGTGTGATTGATCATGAAACAGGTCAGGGTGTGTTTGATCATGAAACAGGTGTGATTGCTCATGAAACAGGTGTGATTGATCATGAAACAGGTGTTTTTGTTCATGGAACAGGTATACTTGAGCATGAAACCGGTGCGATTGATCATGAAACAGGTGTGATTGATCATGAAACATGTGTGATTGATCATGAAACAGGTGTGGTTGATCTTCAAATGTGTGTGATTGATCATGAAACAGGTATGTTTGATCATGAAACAGGTCAAGGTGTGTTTGATCATGAAACAGGTGTGATTGATCATAAAACAGGTCAGGGTATGTTTGATTATGAAATAATTGTGATTGATCATGAAACTGGTGTGTTTGATCATGAAACAGGTTTTTGATCATAAAACAGGTGTGATTGATCATGAAACAGGTTTGATTGATCATGGAACAGGTATACTTGAGCATGAAACCAGTGCGATTGATCATGAAACAGGTGTGATTGATCATGAAACATGTGTGGTTGATCATGAAACGGGTGTGATTGTTCATGAAACAGGTATGTTTGATCATGAAACGTGTCAAGGTGTGTTTGATCATGAAACAGGTGTGATTTATCATAAAACAGGTCAGGGTATGTTTGATTATGAAATAATTGTTATTGTTCATGAAACTGTGGTGTTTGATCATGAAACAGGTTTTTGATGATGAAACCTGTGTGATTGATCATGACACAGGTGTGATTGATCATGGAACAGGTATACTTGAGCATGAAACCAGTGCGATTGATCATGAAACAGGTGTGATTGATCATAAAACAGGTGTGATTGATCATGAAACAGTTGTGATTGATCATGAAACAAATCATGGTCTGTTTGATCATGCAACAGGTGCAATTGATTATCAAAAAGGTTTGTTTGATCATGAAGCAGGTGTGATTGATCATGAAACAGGTGTGCCTGATATGCAACAGGTGAGTTTGTTCAGGAAACAGGTATGATTGATCATGAAACAGGTGTGTTTGATCATGAAACAGATCAAGGTGTTTTTGATCATGAAACAGGTGTGATTGATCAGGAAACAGGTCAGGCTTTGTTGATCATGACGCAGACGCGATTGATCATGAAACAGGTCACGGCATGTTTGATCATGAAACAGGTGTGATTGCTCATGAAACAGTTGCGATTGATGATGAAACAGTGTGATTGATCATGAAACAGGTATGAATGATCATGAAACAGGTGTGTTAGATCACGAAACAGGTGTGGTTGATCATAAAACAGGTCAGGGTATGTTTGATTATGAAATAATTGTGATTGATCATGAAACTGGTGTGTTTGATCATGAAACAGGTTTTTGATCATGAAACAGGTGTGATTGATCATGAAACAGGTGTGATTGATCATGGAACAGGTATACTTGAGCATGAAACCGGTGCGATTGATCATGAAACAGGTGTGATTGATCATGAAACATGTGTAATTGATCATGAAACAGGTGTGGTTGATCATTAAATGGGCGTGATTGATCATGAAACAGGTATGTTTGATCATGAAACAGGTCAAGGTGTGTTTGATCATGAAACAGGTGTGATTGATCATAAAACAGGTCTGGTTGATCATGAAACAGGTGTGATTGATCATGAAACAGGTGTGATTGATCATGAAACAAATCATGGTCTGTTTGATCATGCAACAGGTGCAATTGATTATCAAAAAGGTTTGTTTGATCATGAAGCAGGTGTGATTGATCATGAAACAGGTGTGTCTGATATGCAACAGGTGTGTTTGTTCAGGAAACAGGTATGATTGATCATGAAACAGATCAAGGTGTTTTTGATCATGAAACAGGTGTGATTGATCATGAAACAGGTCTGGTTGATCATGAGACAGGTCCGATTGATCATGAAACAGGTCAGCTTGTGTATTATCATGAAACAATTTTGATTGATCAAGAAACAGGTGTGATTGATCATGAAACAGGTCTGTTTGATCATGAAACAGGTGTGATTGATCGTGAAACTAATGTGATTGATCTTGAAGCAGGTGTGATTGATCATGAAACAGGTCAGGGTGTGTTTGATCATGAAACAGGTGTGATTGATCATGAAACAGGTGTGATTGATCATGAAACAGGTGTTTTTGTTCATGGAACAGGTATACTTGAGCATGAAACCGGTGCGAATGATCATGAAACAGGTGTGATTGATCATGAAACAGGTGTGATTGATCATGAAACAGGTGTGGTTGATCTTGAAATGTGTGTGATTGATCATGAAACAGGTATGTTTGATCATGAAACAGGTCAAGGTGTGTTCGATCATGAAACAGGTGTGATTGATCATAAAACAGGTCAGGGTATGTTTGATTATGAAATAATTGTGATTGATCATGAAACTGGTGTGTTTGATCATGAAACAGGTTTTTGATCATAAAACAGGTGTGATTGATCATGAAACAGGTGTGATTGATCATGGAACAGGTATACTTGAGCATGAAACCAGTGCGATTGATCATGAAACAGGTGTGATTGATCATGAAACATGTGTGGTTGATCATGAAACGGGTGTGATTGTTCATGAAACAGGTATGTTTGATCATGAAACAGGTCAAGGTGTGTTTGATCATGAAACAGGTGTGATTGATCATAAAACAGGTCAGGGTATGTTTGATTATGAAATAATTGTGATTGATCATGAAACTGGTGTGTTTGATCATGAAACAGGTTTTTGATCATAAAACAGGTGTGATTGATCATGAAACAGGTGTGATTGATCATGGAACAGGTATACTTGAGCATGAAACCAGTGCGATTGATCATGAAACAGGTGTGATTGATCATGAAACATGTGTGGTTGATCATGAAACGGGTGTGATTGTTCATGAAACAGGTATGTTTGATCATGAAACAGGTCAAGGTGTGTTTGATCATGAAACAGGTGTGATTTATCATAAAACAGGTCAGGGTATGTTTGATTATGAAATAATTGTGATTGTTCATGAAACTGGTGTGTTTGATCATGAAACAGGTTTTTGATGATGAAACCTGTGTGATTGATCATGACACAGGTGTGATTGATCATGGAACAGGTATACTTGAGCATGAAACCGGTGCGAATGATCATGAAACAGGTGCGATTGATCATGAAACTGGTGTGATTGATCATAAAACAGGTGTGATTGATCATGAAACAGTTGTGGTTGATAATGAAACAGTTGTGATTGATCATGAAACAAATAATGGTCTGTTTGATTTAGCAACAGGTGCGATTGATTATCAAAAAGGTTTGTTTGATAATGAAGCAGGTGTGATTGATCATGAAAGAGGTGTGTCTGATATGCAACAGGTGTGTTTGTTCAGGAAACAGGTATGATTGATCATGAAACAGGTGTGTTTGATCATGAAACAGATTAAGGTGTTTTTGATCATGAAACAGGTGTGATTGATCAGGAAACAGGTCAGGGTTTGTTGATCATGACGCAGACGCGATTGATCATGAAACAGGTCACGGCATGTTTGATCATGAAACAGGTGTGATTGCTCATGAAACAGTTGCGATTGATGATGAAACAGTGTGATTGATCATGAAACAGGTATGAATGATCATGAAACAGGTGTGTTAGATCACGAAACAGGTGTGGTTGATCATAAAACAGGTCAGGGTATATTTGATTTTAAAATAATTGTGATTGATCATGAAACTGGTGTGTTTGATCATGAAACAGGTTTTTGATCATGAAACAGGTGTGATTGATCATGAAACAGGTGTGATTGATCATGGAACAGGTGTGATTGATCATGGAACAGGTATACTTGAGCATGAAACCGGTGCGATTGATCATGAAACAGGTGTGATTGATCATGAAACAGGTGTAATTGATCATGAAACAGGTGTGGTTGATCATTAAATGGGTGTGATTGATCATGAAACAGGTATGTTTGATCATGAAACAGGTCAAGGTGTGTTTGATCATGAAACAGGTGTGATTGATCATAAAACAGGTCAGGGTATGTTTGATTATGAAATAATTGTGATTGATCATGAAACTGGTGTGTTTGATCATGAAACAGGTTTTTGATCATGAAACAGGTGTGATTGATCATGAAACAGGTGTGATTGATCATGGAACAGGTATACTGAGCATGTAACCGGTGCGATTGATCATGAAACAGGTGTGATTGATCATGAAACAGGTCTGGTTGATCATGAAACGGCTGTGATTGTTCATGAAACAGGTATGTTTGATCATGAAACAGGTCAAGGTGTGTTTGATCATGAAACAGGTGTGATTGATCATAAAACGGGTCAGGGTATGTTTGATTATGAAATAATTGTGATTGATCATGAAACTGATGTGTTTGATCATGAAACAGGTTTTTAATCATGAAACAGGTCAAGTTGTGTTTGATCATGAAACAGGTATGATTGATCATGGAACAGGTATACTTGAGCATGAAACCGGTGCGATTGATCATGAAACAGGTGTGATTGATCATGAAACAGGTGTGATTGATCATGAAACAGGTGTGATTGATCATGAAACAAATCATGGTCTGTTTGATCATGCAACAGGTGCAATTGATTATCAAAAAGGTTTGTTTGATCATGAAGCAGGTGTGATTGATCATGAAACAGGTGTGTCTGATATGCAACAGGTGTGTTTGTTCAGGAAACAGGTATGATTGATCATGAAACAGGTGTGTTTGATCATGAAACAGATTAAGGTGTTTTTGATCATGAAACAGGTGTGATTGATCAGGAAACAGGTCAGGGTTTGTTGATCATGACGCAGACGCGATTGATCATGAAACAGGTCACGGCATGTTTGATCATGAAACAGGTGTGATTGCTCATGAAACAGTTGCGATTGATGATGAAACAGTGTGATTGATCATGAAACAGGTATGAATGATCATGAAACAGGTGTGTTAGATCACGAAACAGGTGTGGTTGATCATAAAACAGGTCAGGGTATATTTGATTTTAAAATAATTGTGATTGATCATGAAACTGGTGTGTTTGATCATGAAACAGGTTTTTGATCATGAAACAGGTGTGATTGATCATGAAACAGGTGTGATTGATCATGGAACAGGTATACTTGAGCATGAAACCGGTGCGATTGATCATGAAACAGGTGTGATTGATCATGAAACAGGTGTAATTGATCATGAAACAGGTGTGGTTGATCATTAAATGGGTGTGATTGATCATGAAACAGGTATGTTTGATCATGAAACAGGTCAAGGTGTGTTTGATCATGAAACAGGTGTGATTGATCATAAAACAGGTCAGGGTATGTTTGATTATGAAATAATTGTGATTGATCATGAAACTGGTGTGTTTGATCATGAAACAGGTTTTTGATCATGAAACAGGTGTGATTGATCATGAAACAGGTGTGATTGATCATGGAACAGGTATACTTGAGCATGAAACCGGTGCGATTGATCATGAAACAGGTGTGATTGATCATGAAACAGGTCTGGTTGATCATGAAACGGCTGTAATTGTTCATGAAACAGGTATGTTTGATCATGAAACAGGTCAAGGTGTGTTTGATCATGAAACAGGTGTGATTGATCATAAAACGGGTCAGGGTATGTTTGATTATGAAATAATTGTGATTGATCATGAAACTGATGTGTTTGATCATGAAACAGGTTTTTAATCATGAAACAGGTCAAGTTGTGTTTGATCATGAAACAGGTATGATTGATCATGGAACAGGTATATTTGAGCATGAAACCGGAGCGATTGATCATGAAACAGGTGTGATTGATCATGAAACAGGTGTGATTGATCATGAAACAGGTGTGATTGATCATGAAACAAATCATGGTCTGTTTGATCATGCAACAGGTGCAATTGATTATCAAAAAGGTTTGTTTGATCATGAAGCAGGTGTGTTTGATCATGAAACAGGTGTGATTGATCATAAAACAGGTCAGGGTATGTTTGATTATGAAATAATTGTGATTGATCATGAAACTGGTGTGTTTGATCATGAAACAGGTTTTTGATCATAAAACAGGTGTGATTGATCATGAAACAGGTTTGATTGATCATGGAACAGGTATACTTGAGCATGAAACCAGTGCGATTGATCATGAAACAGGTGTGATTGATCATGAAACATGTGTGGTTGATCATGAAACGGGTGTGATTGTTCATGAAACAGGTATGTTTGATCATGAAACGTGTCAAGGTGTGTTTGATCATGAAACAGGTGTGATTTATCATAAAACAGGTCAGGGTATGTTTGATTATGAAATAATTGTTATTGTTCATGAAACTGTGGTGTTTGATCATGAAACAGGTTTTTGATGATGAAACCTGTGTGATTGATCATGACACAGGTGTGATTGATCATGGAACAGGTATACTTGAGCATGAAACCAGTGCGATTGATCATGAAACAGGTGTGATTGATCATAAAACAGGTGTGATTGATCATGAAACAGTTGTGATTGATCATGAAACAAATCATGGTCTGTTTGATCATGCAACAGGTGCAATTGATTATCAAAAAGGTTTGTTTGATCATGAAGCAGGTGTGATTGATCATGAAACAGGTGTGCCTGATATGCAACAGGTGAGTTTGTTCAGGAAACAGGTATGATTGATCATGAAACAGGTGTGTTTGATCATGAAACAGATCAAGGTGTTTTTGATCATGAAACAGGTGTGATTGATCAGGAAACAGGTCAGGCTTTGTTGATCATGACGCAGACGCGATTGATCATGAAACAGGTCACGGCATGTTTGATCATGAAACAGGTGTGATTGCTCATGAAACAGTTGCGATTGATGATGAAACAGTGTGATTGATCATGAAACAGGTATGAATGATCATGAAACAGGTGTGTTAGATCACGAAACAGGTGTGGTTGATCATAAAACAGGTCAGGGTATGTTTGATTATGAAATAATTGTGATTGATCATGAAACTGGTGTGTTTGATCATGAAACAGGTTTTTGATCATGAAACAGGTGTGATTGATCATGAAACAGGTGTGATTGATCATGGAACAGGTATACTTGAGCATGAAACCGGTGCGATTGATCATGAAACAGGTGTGATTGATCATGAAACATGTGTAATTGATCATGAAACAGGTGTGGTTGATCATTAAATGGGCGTGATTGATCATGAAACAGGTATGTTTGATCATGAAACAGGTCAAGGTGTGTTTGATCATGAAACAGGTGTGATTGATCATAAAACAGGTCTGGTTGATCATGAAACAGGTGTGATTGATCATGAAACAGGTGTGATTGATCATGAAACAAATCATGGTCTGTTTGATCATGCAACAGGTGCAATTGATTATCAAAAAGGTTTGTTTGATCATGAAGCAGGTGTGATTGATCATGAAACAGGTGTGTCTGATATGCAACAGGTGTGTTTGTTCAGGAAACAGGTATGATTGATCATGAAACAGATCAAGGTGTTTTTGATCATGAAACAGGTGTGATTGATCATGAAACAGGTCTGGTTGATCATGAGACAGGTCCGATTGATCATGAAACAGGTCAGCTTGTGTATTATCATGAAACAATTTTGATTGATCAAGAAACAGGTGTGATTGATCATGAAACAGGTCTGTTTGATCATGAAACAGGTGTGATTGATCGTGAAACTAATGTGATTGATCTTGAAGCAGGTGTGATTGATCATGAAACAGGTCAGGGTGTGTTTGATCATGAAACAGGTGTGATTGATCATGAAACAGGTGTGATTGATCATGAAACAGGTGTTTTTGTTCATGGAACAGGTATACTTGAGCATGAAACCGGTGCGAATGATCATGAAACAGGTGTGATTGATCATGAAACAGGTGTGATTGATCATGAAACAGGTGTGGTTGATCTTGAAATGTGTGTGATTGATCATGAAACAGGTATGTTTGATCATGAAACAGGTCAAGGTGTGTTCGATCATGAAACAGGTGTGATTGATCATAAAACAGGTCAGGGTATGTTTGATTATGAAATAATTGTGATTGATCATGAAACTGGTGTGTTTGATCATGAAACAGGTTTTTGATCATAAAACAGGTGTGATTGATCATGAAACAGGTGTGATTGATCATGGAACAGGTATACTTGAGCATGAAACCAGTGCGATTGATCATGAAACAGGTGTGATTGATCATGAAACATGTGTGGTTGATCATGAAACGGGTGTGATTGTTCATGAAACAGGTATGTTTGATCATGAAACAGGTCAAGGTGTGTTTGATCATGAAACAGGTGTGATTGATCATAAAACAGGTCAGGGTATGTTTGATTATGAAATAATTGTGATTGATCATGAAACTGGTGTGTTTGATCATGAAACAGGTTTTTGATCATAAAACAGGTGTGATTGATCATGAAACAGGTGTGATTGATCATGGAACAGGTATACTTGAGCATGAAACCAGTGCGATTGATCATGAAACAGGTGTGATTGATCATGAAACATGTGTGGTTGATCATGAAACGGGTGTGATTGTTCATGAAACAGGTATGTTTGATCATGAAACAGGTCAAGGTGTGTTTGATCATGAAACAGGTGTGATTTATCATAAAACAGGTCAGGGTATGTTTGATTATGAAATAATTGTGATTGTTCATGAAACTGGTGTGTTTGATCATGAAACAGGTTTTTGATGATGAAACCTGTGTGATTGATCATGACACAGGTGTGATTGATCATGGAACAGGTATACTTGAGCATGAAACCGGTGCGAATGATCATGAAACAGGTGCGATTGATCATGAAACTGGTGTGATTGATCATAAAACAGGTGTGATTGATCATGAAACAGTTGTGGTTGATAATGAAACAGTTGTGATTGATCATGAAACAAATAATGGTCTGTTTGATTTAGCAACAGGTGCGATTGATTATCAAAAAGGTTTGTTTGATAATGAAGCAGGTGTGATTGATCATGAAAGAGGTGTGTCTGATATGCAACAGGTGTGTTTGTTCAGGAAACAGGTATGATTGATCATGAAACAGGTGTGTTTGATCATGAAACAGATTAAGGTGTTTTTGATCATGAAACAGGTGTGATTGATCAGGAAACAGGTCAGGGTTTGTTGATCATGACGCAGACGCGATTGATCATGAAACAGGTCACGGCATGTTTGATCATGAAACAGGTGTGATTGCTCATGAAACAGTTGCGATTGATGATGAAACAGTGTGATTGATCATGAAACAGGTATGAATGATCATGAAACAGGTGTGTTAGATCACGAAACAGGTGTGGTTGATCATAAAACAGGTCAGGGTATATTTGATTTTAAAATAATTGTGATTGATCATGAAACTGGTGTGTTTGATCATGAAACAGGTTTTTGATCATGAAACAGGTGTGATTGATCATGAAACAGGTGTGATTGATCATGGAACAGGTGTGATTGATCATGGAACAGGTATACTTGAGCATGAAACCGGTGCGATTGATCATGAAACAGGTGTGATTGATCATGAAACAGGTGTAATTGATCATGAAACAGGTGTGGTTGATCATTAAATGGGTGTGATTGATCATGAAACAGGTATGTTTGATCATGAAACAGGTCAAGGTGTGTTTGATCATGAAACAGGTGTGATTGATCATAAAACAGGTCAGGGTATGTTTGATTATGAAATAATTGTGATTGATCATGAAACTGGTGTGTTTGATCATGAAACAGGTTTTTGATCATGAAACAGGTGTGATTGATCATGAAACAGGTGTGATTGATCATGGAACAGGTATACTGAGCATGAAACCGGTGCGATTGATCATGAAACAGGTGTGATTGATCATGAAACAGGTCTGGTTGATCATGAAACGGCTGTGATTGTTCATGAAACAGGTATGTTTGATCATGAAACAGGTCAAGGTGTGTTTGATCATGAAACAGGTGTGATTGATCATAAAACGGGTCAGGGTATGTTTGATTATGAAATAATTGTGATTGATCATGAAACTGATGTGTTTGATCATGAAACAGGTTTTTAATCATGAAACAGGTCAAGTTGTGTTTGATCATGAAACAGGTATGATTGATCATGGAACAGGTATACTTGAGCATGAAACCGGTGCGATTGATCATGAAACAGGTGTGATTGATCATGAAACAGGTGTGATTGATCATGAAACAGGTGTGATTGATCATGAAACAAATCATGGTCTGTTTGATCATGCAACAGGTGCAATTGATTATCAAAAAGGTTTGTTTGATCATGAAGCAGGTGTGATTGATCATGAAACAGGTGTGTCTGATATGCAACAGGTGTGTTTGTTCAGGAAACAGGTATGATTGATCATGAAACAGGTGTGTTTGATCATGAAACAGATTAAGGTGTTTTTGATCATGAAACAGGTGTGATTGATCAGGAAACAGGTCAGGGTTTGTTGATCATGACGCAGACGCGATTGATCATGAAACAGGTCACGGCATGTTTGATCATGAAACAGGTGTGATTGCTCATGAAACAGTTGCGATTGATGATGAAACAGTGTGATTGATCATGAAACAGGTATGAATGATCATGAAACAGGTGTGTTAGATCACGAAACAGGTGTGGTTGATCATAAAACAGGTCAGGGTATATTTGATTTTAAAATAATTGTGATTGATCATGAAACTGGTGTGTTTGATCATGAAACAGGTTTTTGATCATGAAACAGGTGTGATTGATCATGAAACAGGTGTGATTGATCATGGAACAGGTATACTTGAGCATGAAACCGGTGCGATTGATCATGAAACAGGTGTGATTGATCATGAAACAGGTGTAATTGATCATGAAACAGGTGTGGTTGATCATTAAATGGGTGTGATTGATCATGAAACAGGTATGTTTGATCATGAAACAGGTCAAGGTGTGTTTGATCATGAAACAGGTGTGATTGATCATAAAACAGGTCAGGGTATGTTTGATTATGAAATAATTGTGATTGATCATGAAACTGGTGTGTTTGATCATGAAACAGGTTTTTGATCATGAAACAGGTGTGATTGATCATGAAACAGGTGTGATTGATCATGGAACAGGTATACTTGAGCATGAAACCGGTGCGATTGATCATGAAACAGGTGTGATTGATCATGAAACAGGTCTGGTTGATCATGAAACGGCTGTAATTGTTCATGAAACAGGTATGTTTGATCATGAAACAGGTCAAGGTGTGTTTGATCATGAAACAGGTGTGATTGATCATAAAACGGGTCAGGGTATGTTTGATTATGAAATAATTGTGATTGATCATGAAACTGATGTGTTTGATCATGAAACAGGTTTTTAATCATGAAACAGGTCAAGTTGTGTTTGATCATGAAACAGGTATGATTGATCATGGAACAGGTATATTTGAGCATGAAACCGGAGCGATTGATCATGAAACAGGTGTGATTGATCATGAAACAGGTGTGATTGATCATGAAACAGGTGTGATTGATCATGAAACAAATCATGGTCTGTTTGATCATGCAACAGGTGCAATTGATTATCAAAAAGGTTTGTTTGATCATGAAGCAGGTGTGATTGATCATGAAACAGGTGTGTCTGATATGCAACAGGTGTGTTTGTTCAGGAAACAGGTATGATTGATCATGAAACAGATCAAGGTGTTTTTGATTATGAAACAGGTGTGATTGATCATGAAACAGGTCTGGTTGATCATGAGACAGGTGCGATTGATCATGAAACAGGTCAGCTTGTGTATTATCATGAAACAATTTTGATTGATCAAGAAACAGGTGTGATTGATCATGAAACAGGTCTGTTTGATCATGAAACAGGTGTGATTGATCGTGAAACTAATGTGATTGATCATGAAGCAGGTGTGATTGATCATGAAACAGGTCAGGGTGTGTTTGATCATGAAACAGGTGTGATTGATCATGAAACAGGTGTGATTGATCATGAAACAGGTGTTTTTGTTCATGGAACAGGTATACTTGAGCATGAACCCGGTGCGAATGATCATGAAACAGGTGTGATTGATCATGAAACATGTGTGGTTGATCATGAAACGGGTGTGATTGTTCATGAAACAGGTATGTTTGATCATGAAACAGGTCAAGGTGTGTTTGATCATGAAACAGGTGTGATTGATCATAAAACAGGTCAGGGTATGTTTGATTATGAAATAATTGTGATTGATCATGAAACTGGTGTGTTTGATCATGAAACAGGTTTTTGATGATGAAACATGTGTGATTGATCATGAAACAGGTGTGATTGATCATGGAACAGGTGTGCTTGATCATGAAACAGGTGTGATTGATCATGGAACAGGTGTGCTTGATCATGAAACAGGTGTGATTGATCATGAAACAGGTGTGGTTGATAATGATACGGGTGTGATTGTTCATGAAACAGCTATGTTTGAATCATGAAACAGGTCAAGGTGAGTTTGATCATGAAACAGGTGTGATTGATCATAAAACAGGTCAGGGTATGTTTGATTATGAAATAATTGTGATTGATCATAAAACTGGTGTGTGTGATCATGAAACAGGTTTTTGATCATGAAACAGGTGTGATTGATCATGACACAGGTGTGATTGATCATGAAACAGCTGTTTTTGATCATGGAACAGGTATACTTGAGCAAGCAACGAGTGCGAATGATCATGAAACAGGTGTGATTGATCATGAAACAGGTGTGATTGATCATGAAACAGGTGTGGTTGATCATGAAATGGGTGTGGTTGATCATGAAACAGGTATGTTTGATCATGAAACAGGTCACGGTGTGTTTGATCATGAAACAGGTGTGATTGATCATGAAACAGGTGTGGTTGATCATGAAATGGCTGTGATTGTTCATGAAACAGGTATGTTTGATCATGAAACAGGTCAAGGTGTGTTTGATCATGAAACAGGTGTGATTGATCATAAAACAGGTCAGGGTATGTTTGATTATGAAATAATTGTGATTGATCATGAAACTGGTGTGTTTGATCATGAAACAGATTTTTGATGATGAAACATGTGTGATTGATCATGAAACAGGTGTGATTGATCATGGAACAGGTGTGCTTGATCATGAAACAGGTGTGATTGATCATGGAACAGGTGTGCTTGATCATGAAACAGGTGTGATTGATCATGAAACAGGTGTGGTTGATAATGATACGGGTGTGATTGTTCATGAAACAGGTATGTTTGAATCATGAAACAGGTCAAGGTGAGTTTGATCATGAAACAGGTGTGATTGATCATAAAACAGGTCAGGGTATGTTTGATTATGAAATAATTGTGATTCATCATAAAACTGGTGTGTGTGATCATGAAACAGGTTTTTGATCATGAAACAGGTGTGATTGATCATGACACAGGTGTGATTGATCATGAAACAGCTGTTTTTGATCATGGAACAGGTATACTTGAGCATGCAACCAGTGCGAATGATCATGAAACAGGTGTGATTGATCATGAAACAGGTGTGATTGATCATGAAACAGGTGTGGTTGATCATGAAATGGGTGTGGTTGATCATGAAACAGGTATGTTTGATCATGAAACAGGTCACGGTGTGTTTGATCATGAAACAGGTGTGATTGATCATGAAACAGGTGTGGTTGATCATGAAATGGCTGTGATTGTTCATGAAACAGGTATGTTTGATCATGAAACATGTCAAGGTGTGTTTGATCATGAAACAGGTGTGATTGATCATAAAACAGGTCAGGGTATGTTTGATTATGAAATAATTGTGATTGATCATGAAACTGGTGTGTTTGATCATGAAACAGGTTTTTGATCATGAAACAGGTGTGATTGATCATGAAACAGGTGTGATTGATCATGGAACAGGTATACTTGAGCATGAAACCGGTGCGATTGATCATGAAACAGGTGTGATTGATCATGAAAATGTGTGGTTGATCATGAAACGGGTGTGATTGTTCATGAAACAGGTATGTTTGATCATGAAACAGGTCAAGGTGTGTTTGATCATGAAACAGGTGTGATTTATCATAAAACAGGTCAGGGTATGTTTGATTATGAAATAATTGTGATTGATCATAAAACTGGTGTGTGTGATCATGAAACAGGTTTTTGATCATGAAACAGGTGTGATTGATCATGACACAGGTGTGATTGATCATGAAACAGGTGTTTTTGATCATGGAACAGGTATACTTGAGCATGAAACCAGTGCGAATGATCATGAAACAGGTGTGATTGATCATGAAACAGGTGTGATTGATCATGAAACAGGTGTGGTTGATCATGAAATGGGTGTGGTTGATCATGAAACAGGTATGTTTGATCATGAAACAGGTATACTTGAGCATGAAACCGGTGCGATTGATCATGAAACAGGTGTGATTGATCATGAAACAGGTGTGGTTGATCATGAAACGGCTGTGATTGTTCATGAAACAGGTATGTTTGATCATGAAACAGGTCAAGGTGTGTTTGATCATGAAACAGGTGTGATTGATCATAAAACAGGTCAGGGTATGTTTGATTATGAAATAATTGTGATTGATCATGAAACTGGTGTGTTTGATCATGAAACAGGTTTTTGATCATGAAACAGGTGTGATTGATCAGGAAACAGGTGTGATTGATCATGGAACAGGTATACTTGAGCATGAAACCGGTGCGATTGATCATGAAACAGGTGTGATTGATCATGGAACAGGTATACTTGAGCATGAAACCGGTGCGATTGATCATGAAACAGGTGTGATTGATCATGAAACAGGTGTGGTTGATCATGAAACGGCTGTGATTGTTCATGAAACAGGTATGTTTGATCATGAAACAGGTCAAGGTGTGTTTGATCATGAAACAGGTGTGATTGATCATAAAACAGGTCAGGGTATGTTTGATTATGAAATAATTGTGATTGATCATGAAACTGGTGTGTTTGATCATGAAACAGGTTTTTGATCATGAAACAGGTGTGATTGATCAGGAAACAGGTGTGATTGATCATGGAACAGGTATACTTGAGCATGAAACCGGTGCGATTGATCATGAAACAGGTGTGATTGATCATGGAACAGGTATACTTGAGCATGAAACCGGTGCGATTGATCATGAAACAGGTGTGATTGATCATGAAACAGGTGTGGTTGATCATGAAACGGCTGTGATTGTTCATGAAACAGGTATGTTTGATCATGAAACAGGTCAAGGTGTGTTTGATCATGAAACAGGTGTGATTGATCATAAAACAGGTCAGGGTATGTTTGATTATGAAATAATTGTGATTGATCATGAAACTGGTGTGTTTGATCATGAAACAGGTTTTTGATCATGAAACAGGTCAAGGTGTGTTTGATCATGAAACAGGTATGATTGATCATGGAACAGGTATACTTGAGCATGAAACCGGTGCGATTGATTATGTAACAGGTGTGATTGATCCTGAAACAGGAGTGATTGATCATGAAACAGTTGTGATTGATCATGAAACAAATCATGGTCTGTTTGATCATGCAACAGGTGCGATTGATTATCAAAAAGGTTTGTTTGATCATGAAGCAGGTGTGATTGATCATGAAACTGGTGTGTCTGATATGCAACAGGTGTGTTTGTTCAGGAAACAGGTATGATTGATCATGAAACAGATGTGTTTGATCACGAAACAGATCAAGGTGTTTTTGATCATGAAACAGGTGTGATTGATCATGAAACAGGTCTGGTTGATCATGAGACAGGTGCGATTGATCATGAAACAGGTCAGCTTGTGTATTATCATGAAACAATTTTGATTGATCAAGAAACAGGTGTGATTGATCATGAAACAGGTCTGTTTGATCATGAAACAGGTGTGATTGATCGTGAAACAAATGTGATTGATCATGAAGCAGGTGTGATTGATCATGAAACAGGTCAGGGTGTGTTTGATCATGAAACAGGTGTGATTGACCATGAAACAGGTGTGATTGATCATGAAACAGGTGTTTTTGTTCATGGAACAGGTATACTTGAGCATGAAACCGGTGCGAATGATCATGAAACAGGTGTGATTGATCATGAAACATGTGTAATTGATCATGAAACAGGTGTGGTTGATCTTGAAATGTGTGTGATTGATCATGAAACAGGTATGTTTGATCATGAAACAGGTCAAGGTGTGTTTGATCATGAAACAGGTGTGATTGATCATAAAACAGGTCAGGGTATGTTTGATTATGAAATAATTGTGATTGATCATGAAACTGGTGTGTTTGATCATGAAACAGGTTTTTGATCATGAAACAGGTGTGATTGATCATGAAACAGGTGTGATTGATCATGGAACAGGTATACTTGAGCATGAAACCGGTGCGATTGATCATGAAACAGGTGTGATTGATCATGAAACATGTGTGGTTGATCATGAAACGGGTGTGATTGTTCATGAAACAGGTATGTTTGATCATGAAACAGGTCAAGGTGTGTTTGATCATGAAACAGGTGTGATTTATCATAAAACAGGTCAGGGTATGTTTGATTATGAAATAATTGTGATTGATCATGAAACAGGTGTGATTGATCATGAAACAGGTGTGATTGATCATGAAACAGGTGTGGTTGATCATGAAACAGGTGTGATTGATCATGAAACAGGTGTGGTTGATCATGAAATGGCTGTGATTGTTCATGAAACAGGTATGTTTGATCATGAAACAGGTCAAGGTGTGTTTGATCTTAAAACAGGTTTTGGATGATGAAAAATGTGTGATTGATCATGAAACAGGTGTGATTGATCATGGAACAGGTGTGCTTGATCATGAAACAGGTGTGATTGATCATGGAAAAGGTGTGCTTGATCATGAAACAGGTGTGATTGATCATGACACAGGTGTGATTGATCAAGAAACAGCTGTTTTTGATCATGGAACAGGTATACTTGAGCATGAAACCAGTGCGAATGATCATGAAACAGGTGTGATTGATCATGAAACAGGTGTGATTGATCATGAAACAGGTGTGATTGTTCATGAAACAGGTGTGATTGATCATGAAACAGGTGTGGTTGATCATGAAATGGCTGTGATTGTTCATGAAACAGGTATGTTTGATCATGAAACAGGTCAAGGTGTGTTTGATCATGAAACAGGTGTGATTGATCATAAAACAGGTCAGGGTATGTTTGATTATGAAATAATTGTGATTGATCATGAAACTGGTGCGTTTGATCATGAAACAGGTTTTTGATCATGAAACATGTGTGATTGATCATGAAACAGGTGTGATTGATCATGGAACAGGTATACTTGAGCATGAAACCGGTGCGATTGATCATGAATCAGGTGTGATTGATCATGAAACATGGGTGGTTGATCATGAAACGGGTGTGATTGTTCATGAAACAAGTATGTTTGATCATGAAACAGGTCAAGGTGTGTTTGATCATGAAACAGGTGTGATTTATCATAAAACAGGTCAGGGTATGTTTGATTATGAAATAATTGTGATTGATCATGAAACTGGTGTGTTTGATCATGAAACAGGTTTTTGATGATGAAACATGTGTGATTGATCATGAAACAGGTGTGATTGATCTTGGAACAGGTGTGCTTGATCATGAAACAGGTGTGATTGATCATGGAACAGGTGTGCTTGATCATGAAACAGGTGTGATTGATCATGAAACAGGTGTGGTTGATAATGATACGGGTGTGATTGTTCATGAAACAGGTATGTTTGATCATGAAACAGGTCAAGGTGTGTTTGATCATGAAACAGGTGTGATTGATCATAAAACAGGTCAGGGTATGTTTGATTATGAAATAATTGTGATTGATCATAAAACTGGTGTGTGTGATCATGAAACAGGTATGTTTGATCATGAAACAGGTGTGATTGATCATGACACAGGTGTGATTGATCATAAAACAGGTCAGGGTATGTTTGATTATGAAATAATTGTGATTGATCATAAAACTGGTGTGTGTGATCATGAAACAGGTTTTTGATCATGAAACAGGTGTGATTGATCATGACACAGGTGTGATTGATCATGAAACAGGTGTTTTTGATCATGGAACAGGTATACTTGAGCATGAAACCAGTGCGAATGATCATGAAACAGGTGTGATTGATCATGAAACAGATGTGATTGATCATGAAACAGGTGTGGTTGATCATGAAATGGGTGTGGTTGATCATGAAACAGGTATGTTTGATCATGAAACAGGTCACGGTGTGTTTGATCATGAAACAGGTGTGATTGATCATGAAACAGGTGTGGTTGATCATGAAATGGGAGTGAATGATCATGAAACAGGTATGTTTGATCATGAAACAGGTCAAGGTGTGTTTGATCATGAAACAGGTGTGATTGATCATAAAACAGGTCAAGGTATGTTTGATTATGAAATAATTGTGATTGATCATGAATCTGGTGCGGTTGATCATGAAACAGGTTTTTGATCATGAAACAGGTGTGATTGATCATGAATCAGGTGTGATTGATCATGAAACATGTGTGGTTGATCCTGAAACGGGTGTGATTGTTTATGAAACAGGTATGTTTGATCATGAAACAGGTCAAGGTGTGTTTGATCATGAAACAGGTGTGATTTATCATAAAACAGGTCAGGGTATGTTTGATTATGAAATTATTGTGATTGATCATGAAACTGGTGTGTTTGATCATGAAACAGGTTTTTGATGATGAAACATGTGTAATTGATCATGAAACAGGTGTGATTGATCATGGAACAGGTGTGCTTGATCATGAAACAGGTGTGATTGATCATGGAACAGGTGTGCTTGATCATGAAACAGGTGTGATTGATCATGAAACAGGTTTGGTTGATAATGATACGGGTGTGATTGTTCATGAAACAGGTATGTTTGATCATGAAACAGGTCAAGGTGGGTTTGATCATGAAACAGGTGTGATTGATCATAAAACAGGTCAGGGTATGTTTGATTATGAAATAATTGTGATTGATCATGAAACTGGTGTGTTTGATCATGAAACAGGTTTTTGATCATGAAACAGGTGTGATTGATCATGAAACAGGTGTGATTGATCATGGAACAGGTATACTTGAGCATGAAACCGGTGCGATTGATCATGAAACAGGTGTGATTGATCATGAAACATGTGTGGTTGATCATGAAACGGGTGTGATTGTTCATGAAACAGGTATGTTTGATCATGAAACAGGTCAAGGTGTGTTTGATCATGAAACAGGTGTGATTTATCATAAAACAGGTCAGGGTATGTTTGATTATGAAATAATTGTGATTGATCATGAAACTGGTGTGTTTGATCATGAAACAGGTTTTGGATGATGAAACATGTGTGATTGATCATGAAACAGGTGTGATTGATCATGGAACAGGTGTGCTTGATCATGAAACAGGTGTGATTGATCATGGAAAAGGTGTGCTTGATCATGAAACAGGTGTGATTGATCATGAAACAGTTGTGGTTGATAATGGTACGGGTGTGATTGTTCATGAAACAGGTATGTTTGATCATGAAACAGGTCAAGGTGTGTTTGATCCTGAAACAGGTGTGATTGATCATAAAACAGGTCAGGGTATGGTTGATTATGAAATAATTGTGATTGATCATAAAACTGGTGTGTGTGATCATGAAACAGGTTTTTGATCATGAAACAGGTGTGATTGATCATGACACAGGTGTGATTGATCAAGAAACAGCTGTTTTTGATCATGGAACAGGTATACTTGAGCATGAAACCAGTGCGAATGATCATGAAACAGGTGTGATTGATCATGAAACAGGTGTGATTGATCATGAAACAGGTGTGATTGTTCATGAAACAGGTGTGATTGATCATGAAACAGGTGTGGTTGATCATGAAATGGCTGTGATTGTTCATGAAACAGGTATGTTTGATCATGAAACAGGTCAAGGTGTGTTTGATCATGAAACAGGTGTGATTGATCATAAAACAGGTCAGGGTATGTTTGATTATGAAATAATTGTGATTGATCATGAAACTGGTGCGTTTGATCATGAAACAGGTTTTTGATCATGAAACAGGTGTGATTGATCATGAAACAGGTGTGATTGATCATGGAACAGGTATACTTGAGCATGAAACCGGTGCGATTGATCATGAATCAGGTGTGATTGATCATGAAACATGTGTGGTTGATCATGAAACGGGTGTGATTGATCATGAAACAGGTGTGGTTGATCATGAAACAGGTGTGATTGATCATGAAACAGGTGTGGTTGATCATGAAATGGCTGTGATTGTTCATGAAACAGGTATGTTTGATCATGAAACAGGTCAAGGTGTGTTTGATCTTAAAACAGGTTTTGGATGATGAAAAATGTGTGATTGATCATGAAACAGGTGTGATTGATCATGGAACAGGTGTGCTTGATCATGAAACAGGTGTGATTGATCATGGAAAAGGTGTGCTTGATCATGAAACAGGTGTGATTGATCATGACACAGGTGTGATTGATCAAGAAACAGCTGTTTTTGATCATGGAACAGGTATACTTGAGCATGAAACCAGTGCGAATGATCATGAAACAGGTGTGATTGATCATGAAACAGGTGTGATTGATCATGAAACAGGTGTGATTGTTCATGAAACAGGTGTGATTGATCATGAAACAGGTGTGGTTGATCATGAAATGGCTGTGATTGTTCATGAAACAGGTATGTTTGATCATGAAACAGGTCAAGGTGTGTTTGATCATGAAACAGGTGTGATTGATCATAAAACAGGTCAGGGTATGTTTGATTATGAAATAATTGTGATTGATCATGAAACTGGTGCGTTTGATCATGAAACAGGTTTTTGATCATGAAACATGTGTGATTGATCATGAAACAGGTGTGATTGATCATGGAACAGGTATACTTGAGCATGAAACCGGTGCGATTGATCATGAATCAGGTGTGATTGATCATGAAACATGGGTGGTTGATCATGAAACGGGTGTGATTGTTCATGAAACAAGTATGTTTGATCATGAAACAGGTCAAGGTGTGTTTGATCATGAAACAGGTGTGATTTATCATAAAACAGGTCAGGGTATGTTTGATTATGAAATAATTGTGATTGATCATGAAACTGGTGTGTTTGATCATGAAACAGGTTTTTGATGATGAAACATGTGTGATTGATCATGAAACAGGTGTGATTGATCTTGGAACAGGTGTGCTTGATCATGAAACAGGTGTGATTGATCATGGAACAGGTGTGCTTGATCATGAAACAGGTGTGATTGATCATGAAACAGGTGTGGTTGATAATGATACGGGTGTGATTGTTCATGAAACAGGTATGTTTGATCATGAAACAGGTCAAGGTGTGTTTGATCATGAAACAGGTGTGATTGATCATAAAACAGGTCAGGGTATGTTTGATTATGAAATAATTGTGATTGATCATAAAACTGGTGTGTGTGATCATGAAACAGGTATGTTTGATCATGAAACAGGTGTGATTGATCATGACACAGGTGTGATTGATCATAAAACAGGTCAGGGTATGTTTGATTATGAAATAATTGTGATTGATCATAAAACTGGTGTGTGTGATCATGAAACAGGTTTTTGATCATGAAACAGGTGTGATTGATCATGACACAGGTGTGATTGATCATGAAACAGGTGTTTTTGATCATGGAACAGGTATACTTGAGCATGAAACCAGTGCGAATGATCATGAAACAGGTGTGATTGATCATGAAACAGATGTGATTGATCATGAAACAGGTGTGGTTGATCATGAAATGGGTGTGGTTGATCATGAAACAGGTATGTTTGATCATGAAACAGGTCACGGTGTGTTTGATCATGAAACAGGTGTGATTGATCATGAAACAGGTGTGGTTGATCATGAAATGGGAGTGAATGATCATGAAACAGGTATGTTTGATCATGAAACAGGTCAAGGTGTGTTTGATCATGAAACAGGTGTGATTGATCATAAAACAGGTCAAGGTATGTTTGATTATGAAATAATTGTGATTGATCATGAATCTGGTGCGGTTGATCATGAAACAGGTTTTTGATCATGAAACAGGTGTGATTGATCATGAATCAGGTGTGATTGATCATGAAACATGTGTGGTTGATCCTGAAACGGGTGTGATTGTTTATGAAACAGGTATGTTTGATCATGAAACAGGTCAAGGTGTGTTTGATCATGAAACAGGTGTGATTTATCATAAAACAGGTCAGGGTATGTTTGATTATGAAATTATTGTGATTGATCATGAAACTGGTGTGTTTGATCATGAAACAGGTTTTTGATGATGAAACATGTGTAATTGATCATGAAACAGGTGTGATTGATCATGGAACAGGTGTGCTTGATCATGAAACAGGTGTGATTGATCATGGAACAGGTGTGCTTGATCATGAAACAGGTGTGATTGATCATGAAACAGGTTTGGTTGATAATGATACGGGTGTGATTGTTCATGAAACAGGTATGTTTGATCATGAAACAGGTCAAGGTGGGTTTGATCATGAAACAGGTGTGATTGATCATAAAACAGGTCAGGGTATGTTTGATTATGAAATAATTGTGATTGATCATGAAACTGGTGTGTTTGATCATGAAACAGGTTTTTGATCATGAAACAGGTGTGATTGATCATGAAACAGGTGTGATTGATCATGGAACAGGTATACTTGAGCATGAAACCGGTGCGATTGATCATGAAACAGGTGTGATTGATCATGAAACATGTGTGGTTGATCATGAAACGGGTGTGATTGTTCATGAAACAGGTATGTTTGATCATGAAACAGGTCAAGGTGTGTTTGATCATGAAACAGGTGTGATTTATCATAAAACAGGTCAGGGTATGTTTGATTATGAAATAATTGTGATTGATCATGAAACTGGTGTGTTTGATCATGAAACAGGTTTTGGATGATGAAACATGTGTGATTGATCATGAAACAGGTGTGATTGATCATGGAACAGGTGTGCTTGATCATGAAACAGGTGTGATTGATCATGGAAAAGGTGTGCTTGATCATGAAACAGGTGTGATTGATCATGAAACAGTTGTGGTTGATAATGGTACGGGTGTGATTGTTCATGAAACAGGTATGTTTGATCATGAAACAGGTCAAGGTGTGTTTGATCCTGAAACAGGTGTGATTGATCATAAAACAGGTCAGGGTATGGTTGATTATGAAATAATTGTGATTGATCATAAAACTGGTGTGTGTGATCATGAAACAGGTTTTTGATCATGAAACAGGTGTGATTGATCATGACACAGGTGTGATTGATCAAGAAACAGCTGTTTTTGATCATGGAACAGGTATACTTGAGCATGAAACCAGTGCGAATGATCATGAAACAGGTGTGATTGATCATGAAACAGGTGTGATTGATCATGAAACAGGTGTGATTGTTCATGAAACAGGTGTGATTGATCATGAAACAGGTGTGGTTGATCATGAAATGGCTGTGATTGTTCATGAAACAGGTATGTTTGATCATGAAACAGGTCAAGGTGTGTTTGATCATGAAACAGGTGTGATTGATCATAAAACAGGTCAGGGTATGTTTGATTATGAAATAATTGTGATTGATCATGAAACTGGTGCGTTTGATCATGAAACAGGTTTTTGATCATGAAACAGGTGTGATTGATCATGAAACAGGTGTGATTGATCATGGAACAGGTATACTTGAGCATGAAACCGGTGCGATTGATCATGAATCAGGTGTGATTGATCATGAAACATGTGTGGTTGATCATGAAACGGGTGTGATTGTTCATGAAACAGGTATGTTTGATCATGAAACAGGTCAAGGTGTGTTTGATCATGAAACAGGTGTGATTTATCATAAAACAGGTCAGGGTATGTTTGATTATGAAATAATTGTGATTGATCATGAAACTGGTGTGTTTGATCATGAAACAGGTTTTTGATGATGAAACATGTGTGATTGATCATGAAACAGGTGTGATTGATCATGGAACAGGTGTGCTTGATCATGAAACAGGTGTGATTGATCATGGAACAGGTGTGCTTGATCATGAAACAGGTGTGATTGATCATGAAACAGGTGTGGTTGATAATGATACGGGTGTGATTGTTCATGAAACAGGTATGTTTGATCATGAAACAGGTCAAGGTGTGTTTGATCATGAAACAGGTGTGATTGATCATAAAACAGGTCAGGGTATGTTTGATTATGAAATAATTGTGATTGATCATAAAACTGGTGTGTGTGATCATGAAACAGGTATGTTTGATCATGAAACAGGTGTGATTGATCATGACACAGGTGTGATTGATCATAAAACAGGTCAGGGTATGTTTGATTATGAAATAATTGTGATTGATCATAAAACTGGTGTGTGTGATCATGAAACAGGTTTTTGATCATGAAACAGGTGTGATTGATCATGACACAGGTGTGATTGATCATGAAACAGGTGTTTTTGATCATGGAACAGGTATACTTGAGCATGAAACCAGTGCGAATGATCATGAAACAGGTGTGATTGATCATGAAACAGATGTGATTGATCATGAAACAGGTGTGGTTGATCATGAAATGGGTGTGGTTGATCATGAAACAGGTATGTTTGATCATGAAACAGGTCACGGTGTGTTTGATCATGAAACAGGTGTGATTGATCATGAAACAGGTGTGGTTGATCATGAAATGGGAGTGAATGATCATGAAACAGGTATGTTTGATCATGAAACAGGTCAAGGTGTGTTTGATCATGAAACAGGTGTGATTGATCATAAAACAGGTCAAGGTATGTTTGATTATGAAATAATTGTGATTGATCATGAAACTGGTGCGTTTGATCATGAAACAGGTTTTTGATCATGAAACAGGTGTGATTGATCATGAAACAGGTGTGATTGATCATGGAACAGGTATACTTGAGCATGAAACCGGTGCAATTGATCATGAATCAGGTGTGATTGATCATGAAACATGTGTGGTTGATCATGAAACGGGTGTGATTGTTCATGAAACAGGTATGTTTGATCATGAAACAGGTCAAGGTGTGTTTGATCATGAAACAGGTGTGATTTATCATAAAACAGGTCAGGGTATGTTTGATTATGAAATAATTGTGATTGATCATGAAACTGGTGTGTTTGATCATGAAACAGGTTTTTGATGATGAAACATGTGTGATTGATCATGAAACAGGTGTGATTGATCATGGAACAGGTGTGCTTGATCATGAAACAGGTGTGATTGATCATGGAACAGGTGTGCTTGATCATGAAACAGGTTTGGTTGATAATGATACGGGTGTGATTGTTCATGAAACAGGTATGTTTGATCATGAAACAGGTCAAGGTGTGTTTGATCATGAAACAGGTGTGATTTATCATAAAACAGGTCAGGGTATGTTTGATTATGAAATAATTGTGATTGATCATAAAACTGGTGTGTGTGATCATGAAACAGGTTTTTGATCATGAAACAGGTGTGATTGATCATGACACAGGTGTGATTGATCATGAAACAGGTGTTTTTGATCATGGAACAGGTATACTTGAGCATGAAACCAGTGCGAATGATCATGAAACAGATGTGATTGATCATGAAACAGGTGTGATTGATCATGAAACAGGTGTGGTTGATCATGAAATGGGTGTGGTTGATCATGAAACAGGTATGTTTGATCATGAAACAGGTATACTTGAGCATGAAACCGGTGCGATTGATCATGAAACAGGTGTGATTGATCATGAAACAGGTGTGGTTGATCATGAAACAGGTGTGATTTATCATAAAACAGGTCAGGGTATGTTTGATTATGAAATAATTGTGATTGATCATGAAACTGGTGTGTTTGATCATGAAACAGGTTTTTGATGATGAAACATGTGTGATTGATCATGAAACAGGTGTGATTGATCATGGAACAGGTGTGCTTGATCATGAAACAGGTGTGATTGATCATGGAACAGGTGTGCTTGATCATGAAACAGGTGTGATTGATCATGAAACATGTGTGGTTGATAATGATACGGGTGTGATTGTTCATGAAACAGGTATGTTTGATCATGAAACAGGTCAAGGTGTGTTTGATCATGAAACAGGTGTGATTGATCATAAAACAGGTCAGGGTATGTTTGATTATGAAATAATTGTGATTGATCATGAAACTGGTGTGTTTGATCATGAAACAGGTTTTTGATCATGAAACAGGTGTGATTGATCAGGAAACAGGTGTGATTGATCATGGAACAGGTATACTTGAGCATGAAACCGGTGCGATTGATCATGAAACAGGTGTGATTGATCATGAAACAGGTGTGGTTGATCATGAAACGGCTGTGATTGTTCATGAAACAGGTATGTTTGATCATGAAACAGGTCAAGGTGTGTTTGATCATGAAACAGGTGTGATTGATCATAAAACAGGTCAGGGTATGTTTGATTATGAAATAATTGTGATTGATCATGAAACTGGTGTGTTTGATCATGAAACAGGTTTTTGATCATGAAACAGGACAAGGTGTGTTTGATCATGAAACAGGTATGATTGATCATGGAACAGGTATACTTGAGCATGAAACCGGTGCGATTGATTATGTAACAGGTGTGATTGATCCTGAAACAGGAGTGATTGATCATGAAACAGTTGTGATTGATCATGAAACAAATCATGGTCTGTTTGATCATGCAACAGGTGCGATTGATTATCAAAAAGGTTTGTTTGATCATGAAGCAGGTGTGATTGATCATGAAACTGGTGTGTCTGATATGCAACAGGTGTGTTTGTTCAGGAAACAGGTATGATTGATCATGAAACAGATGTGTTTGATCATGAAACAGATCAAGGTGTTTTTGATCATGAAACAGGTGTGATTGATCATGAAACAGGTCTGGTTGATCATGAGACAGGTGCGATTGATCATGAAACAGGTCAGCTTGTGTATTATCATGAAACAATTTTGATTGATCAAGAAACAGGTGTGATTGATCATGAAACAGGTCTGTTTGATCATGAAACAGGTGTGATTGATCGTGAAACAAATGTGATTGATCATGAAGCAGGTGTGATTGATCATGAAACAGGTCAGGGTGTGTTTGATCATGAAACAGGTGTGATTGATCTGAAACAGGTGTGATTGATCATGAAACAGGTGTTTTTGTTCATGGAACAGGTATACTTGAGCATGAAACCGGTGCGAATGATCATGAAACAGGTGTGATTGATCATGAAACAGGTGTGATTGATCATGAAATGGCTGTGATTGTTCATGAAACAGGTATGTTTGATCATGAAACAGGTCAAGGTGTGTTTGATCATGAAACAGGTGTGATTGATCATAAAACAGGTCAGGGTATGTTTGATTATGAAATAATTGTGATTGATCATGAAACTGGTGTGTTTGATCATGAAACAGGTGTGATTGATCATGAAACAGGTGTGATTGATCATGGAACAGGTATACTTGAGCATGAAACCGGTGCGATTGATCATGAAACAGGTGTGATTGATCATGAAACATGTGTGGTTGATCATGAAACGGGTGTGATTGTTCATGAAACAGGTATGTTTCATCATGAAACAGGTCAAGGTGTGTTTGATCATGAAACAGGTGTGATTTATCATAAAACAGGTCAGGGTATGTTTGATTATGAAATAATTGTGATTGATCATGAAACTGGTGTTTTTGATCATGAAACAGGTTTTGGATGATGAAACATGTGTGATTGATCATGAAACAGGTGTGATTGATCATGGAACAGGTGTGCTTGATCATGAAACATGTGTGATTGATCATGGAAAAGGTGTGCTTGATCATGAAACAGGTGTGATTGATCATGACACAGGTGTGATTGATCAAGAAACAGCTGTTTTTGATCATGGAACAGGTATACTTGAGCATGAAACCAGTGCGAATGATCATGAAACAGGTGTGATTGATCATGAAACAGGTGTGATTGATCATGAAACAGGTGTGATTGTTCATGAAACAGGTGTGATTGATCATGAAACAGGTGTGGTTGATCATGAAATGGCTGTGATTGTTCATGAAACAGGTATGTTTGATCATGAAACAGGTCAAGGTGTGTTTGATCATGAAACAGGTGTGATTGATCATAAAACAGGTCAGGGTATGTTTGATTATGAAATAATTGTGATTGATCATGAAACTGGAGCGTTTGATCATGAAACAGGTTTTTGATCATGAAACAGGTGTGATTGATCATGAAACAGGTGTGATTGATCATGGAACAGGTATACTTGAGCATGAAACCGGTGCGATTGATCATGAATCAGGTGTGATTGATCATGAAACATGTGTGGTTGATCATGAAACGGGTGTGATTGTTCATGAAACAGGTATGTTTGATCATGAAACAGGTCAAGGTGTGTTTGATCATGAAACAGGTGTGATTTATCATAAAACAGGTCAGGGTATGTTTGATGATGAAACATGTGTGATTGATCATGAAACAGGTGTGATTGATCATGGAACAGGTGTGCTTGATCATGAAACAGGTGTGATTGATCATGGAACAGGTGTGCTTGATCATGAAACAGGTGTGATTGATCATGAAACAGGTGTGGTTGATAATGATACGGGTGTGATTGTTCATGAAACAGGTATGTTTGATCATGAAACAGGTCAAGGTGTGTTTGATCATGAAACAGGTGTGATTGATCATAAAACAGGTCAGGGTATGTTTGATTATGAAATAATTGTGATTGATCATAAAACTGGTGTGTGTGATCATGAAACAGGTATGTTTGATCATGAAACAGGTGTGATTGATCATGACACAGGTGTGATTGATCATAAAACAGGTCAGGGTATGTTTGATTATGAAATAATTGTGATTGATCATAAAACTGGTGTGTGTGATCATGAAACAGGTTTTTGATCATGAAACAGGTGTGATTGATCATGACACAGGTGTGATTGATCATGAAACAGGTGTTTTTGATCATGGAACAGGTATACTTGAGCATGAAACCAGTGCGAATGATCATGAAACAGGTGTGATTGATCATGAAACAGATGTGATTGATCATGAAACAGGTGTGGTTGATCATGAAATGGGTGTGGTTGATCATGAAACAGGTATGTTTGATCATGAAACAGGTCACGGTGTGTTTGATCATGAAACAGGTGTGATTGATCATGAAACAGGTGTGGTTGATCATGAAATGGGAGTGAATGATCATGAAACAGGTATGTTTGATCATGAAACAGGTCAAGGTGTGTTTGATCATGAAACAGGTGTGATTGATCATAAAACAGGTCAAGGTATGTTTGATTATGAAATAATTGTGATTGATCATGAAACTGGTGCGTTTGATCATGAAACAGGTTTTTGATCATGAAACAGGTGTGATTGATCATGAAACAGGTGTGATTGATCATGGAACAGGTATACTTGAGCATGAAACCGGTGCAATTGATCATGAATCAGGTGTGATTGATCATGAAACATGTGTGGTTGATCATGAAACGGGTGTGATTGTTCATGAAACAGGTATGTTTGATCATGAAACAGGTCAAGGTGTGTTTGATCATGAAACAGGTGTGATTTATCATAAAACAGGTCAGGGTATGTTTGATTATGAAATAATTGTGATTGATCATGAAACTGGTGTGTTTGATCATGAAACAGGTTTTTGATGATGAAACATGTGTGATTGATCATGAAACAGGTGTGATTGATCATGGAACAGGTGTGCTTGATCATGAAACAGGTGTGATTGATCATGGAACAGGTGTGCTTGATCATGAAACAGGTTTGGTTGATAATGATACGGGTGTGATTGTTCATGAAACAGGTATGTTTGATCATGAAACAGGTCAAGGTGTGTTTGATCATGAAACAGGTGTGATTTATCATAAAACAGGTCAGGGTATGTTTGATTATGAAATAATTGTGATTGATCATAAAACTGGTGTGTGTGATCATGAAACAGGTTTTTGATCATGAAACAGGTGTGATTGATCATGACACAGGTGTGATTGATCATGAAACAGGTGTTTTTGATCATGGAACAGGTATACTTGAGCATGAAACCAGTGCGAATGATCATGAAACAGATGTGATTGATCATGAAACAGGTGTGATTGATCATGAAACAGGTGTGGTTGATCATGAAATGGGTGTGGTTGATCATGAAACAGGTATGTTTGATCATGAAACAGGTATACTTGAGCATGAAACCGGTGCGATTGATCATGAAACAGGTGTGATTGATCATGAAACAGGTGTGGTTGATCATGAAACAGGTGTGATTTATCATAAAACAGGTCAGGGTATGTTTGATTATGAAATAATTGTGATTGATCATGAAACTGGTGTGTTTGATCATGAAACAGGTTTTTGATGATGAAACATGTGTGATTGATCATGAAACAGGTGTGATTGATCATGGAACAGGTGTGCTTGATCATGAAACAGGTGTGATTGATCATGGAACAGGTGTGCTTGATCATGAAACAGGTGTGATTGATCATGAAACATGTGTGGTTGATAATGATACGGGTGTGATTGTTCATGAAACAGGTATGTTTGATCATGAAACAGGTCAAGGTGTGTTTGATCATGAAACAGGTGTGATTGATCATAAAACAGGTCAGGGTATGTTTGATTATGAAATAATTGTGATTGATCATGAAACTGGTGTGTTTGATCATGAAACAGGTTTTTGATCATGAAACAGGTGTGATTGATCAGGAAACAGGTGTGATTGATCATGGAACAGGTATACTTGAGCATGAAACCGGTGCGATTGATCATGAAACAGGTGTGATTGATCATGAAACAGGTGTGGTTGATCATGAAACGGCTGTGATTGTTCATGAAACAGGTATGTTTGATCATGAAACAGGTCAAGGTGTGTTTGATCATGAAACAGGTGTGATTGATCATAAAACAGGTCAGGGTATGTTTGATTATGAAATAATTGTGATTGATCATGAAACTGGTGTGTTTGATCATGAAACAGGTTTTTGATCATGAAACAGGACAAGGTGTGTTTGATCATGAAACAGGTATGATTGATCATGGAACAGGTATACTTGAGCATGAAACCGGTGCGATTGATTATGTAACAGGTGTGATTGATCCTGAAACAGGAGTGATTGATCATGAAACAGTTGTGATTGATCATGAAACAAATCATGGTCTGTTTGATCATGCAACAGGTGCGATTGATTATCAAAAAGGTTTGTTTGATCATGAAGCAGGTGTGATTGATCATGAAACTGGTGTGTCTGATATGCAACAGGTGTGTTTGTTCAGGAAACAGGTATGATTGATCATGAAACAGATGTGTTTGATCATGAAACAGATCAAGGTGTTTTTGATCATGAAACAGGTGTGATTGATCATGAAACAGGTCTGGTTGATCATGAGACAGGTGCGATTGATCATGAAACAGGTCAGCTTGTGTATTATCATGAAACAATTTTGATTGATCAAGAAACAGGTGTGATTGATCATGAAACAGGTCTGTTTGATCATGAAACAGGTGTGATTGATCGTGAAACAAATGTGATTGATCATGAAGCAGGTGTGATTGATCATGAAACAGGTCAGGGTGTGTTTGATCATGAAACAGGTGTGATTGATCTGAAACAGGTGTGATTGATCATGAAACAGGTGTTTTTGTTCATGGAACAGGTATACTTGAGCATGAAACCGGTGCGAATGATCATGAAACAGGTGTGATTGATCATGAAACAGGTGTGATTGATCATGAAATGGCTGTGATTGTTCATGAAACAGGTATGTTTGATCATGAAACAGGTCAAGGTGTGTTTGATCATGAAACAGGTGTGATTGATCATAAAACAGGTCAGGGTATGTTTGATTATGAAATAATTGTGATTGATCATGAAACTGGTGTGTTTGATCATGAAACAGGTGTGATTGATCATGAAACAGGTGTGATTGATCATGGAACAGGTATACTTGAGCATGAAACCGGTGCGATTGATCATGAAACAGGTGTGATTGATCATGAAACATGTGTGGTTGATCATGAAACGGGTGTGATTGTTCATGAAACAGGTATGTTTCATCATGAAACAGGTCAAGGTGTGTTTGATCATGAAACAGGTGTGATTTATCATAAAACAGGTCAGGGTATGTTTGATTATGAAATAATTGTGATTGATCATGAAACTGGTGTTTTTGATCATGAAACAGGTTTTGGATGATGAAACATGTGTGATTGATCATGAAACAGGTGTGATTGATCATGGAACAGGTGTGCTTGATCATGAAACATGTGTGATTGATCATGGAAAAGGTGTGCTTGATCATGAAACAGGTGTGATTGATCATGACACAGGTGTGATTGATCAAGAAACAGCTGTTTTTGATCATGGAACAGGTATACTTGAGCATGAAACCAGTGCGAATGATCATGAAACAGGTGTGATTGATCATGAAACAGGTGTGATTGATCATGAAACAGGTGTGATTGTTCATGAAACAGGTGTGATTGATCATGAAACAGGTGTGGTTGATCATGAAATGGCTGTGATTGTTCATGAAACAGGTATGTTTGATCATGAAACAGGTCAAGGTGTGTTTGATCATGAAACAGGTGTGATTGATCATAAAACAGGTCAGGGTATGTTTGATTATGAAATAATTGTGATTGATCATGAAACTGGAGCGTTTGATCATGAAACAGGTTTTTGATCATGAAACAGGTGTGATTGATCATGAAACAGGTGTGATTGATCATGGAACAGGTATACTTGAGCATGAAACCGGTGCGATTGATCATGAATCAGGTGTGATTGATCATGAAACATGTGTGGTTGATCATGAAACGGGTGTGATTGTTCATGAAACAGGTATGTTTGATCATGAAACAGGTCAAGGTGTGTTTGATCATGAAACAGGTGTGATTTATCATAAAACAGGTCAGGGTATGTTTGATGATGAAACATGTGTGATTGATCATGAAACAGGTGTGATTGATCATGGAACAGGTGTGCTTGATCATGAAACAGGTGTGATTGATCATGGAACAGGTGTGCTTGATCATGAAACAGGTGTGATTGATCATGAAACAGGTGTGGTTGATAATGATACGGGTGTGATTGTTCATGAAACAGGTATGTTTGATCATGAAACAGGTCAAGGTGTGTTTGATCATGAAACAGGTGTGATTGATCATAAAACAGGTCAGGGTATGTTTGATTATGAAATAATTGTGATTGATCATAAAACTGGTGTGTGTGATCATGAAACAGGTATGTTTGATCATGAAACAGGTGTGATTGATCATGACACAGGTGTGATTGATCATAAAACAGGTCAGGGTATGTTTGATTATGAAATAATTGTGATTGATCATAAAACTGGTGTGTGTGATCATGAAACAGGTTTTTGATCATGAAACAGGTGTGATTGATCATGACACAGGTGTGATTGATCATGAAACAGGTGTTTTTGATCATGGAACAGGTATACTTGAGCATGAAACCAGTGCGAATGATCATGAAACAGGTGTGATTGATCATGAAACAGATGTGATTGATCATGAAACAGGTGTGGTTGATCATGAAATGGGTGTGGTTGATCATGAAACAGGTATGTTTGATCATGAAACAGGTCACGGTGTGTTTGATCATGAAACAGGTGTGATTGATCATGAAACAGGTGTGGTTGATCATGAAATGGGAGTGAATGATCATGAAACAGGTATGTTTGATCATGAAACAGGTCAAGGTGTGTTTGATCATGAAACAGGTGTGATTGATCATAAAACAGGTCAAGGTATGTTTGATTATGAAATAATTGTGATTGATCATGAAACTGGTGCGTTTGATCATGAAACAGGTTTTTGATCATGAAACAGGTGTGATTGATCATGAAACAGGTGTGATTGATCATGGAACAGGTATACTTGAGCATGAAACCGGTGCGATTGATCATGAATCAGGTGTGATTGATCATGAAACATGTGTGGTTGATCATGAAACGGGTGTGATTGTTCATGAAACAGGTATGTTTGATCATGAAACAGGTCAAGGTGTGTTTGATCATGAAACAGGTGTGATTTATCATAAAACAGGTCAGGGTATGTTTGATTATGAAATAATTGTGATTGATCATGAAACTGGTGTGTTTGATCATGAAACAGGTTTTTGATGATGAAACATGTGTGATTGATCATGAAACAGGTGTGATTGATCATGGAACAGGTGTGCTTGATCATGAAACAGGTGTGATTGATCATGGAACAGGTGTGCTTGATCATGAAACAGGTGTGATTGATCATGAAACAGGTTTGGTTGATAATGATACGGGTGTGATTGTTCATGAAACAGGTATGTTTGATCATGAAACAGGTCAAGGTGGGTTTGATCATGAAACAGGTGTGATTGATCATAAAACAGGTCAGGGTATGTTTGATTATGAAATAATTGTGATTGATCATGAAACTGGTGTGTTTGATCATGAAACAGGTTTTTGATCATGAAACAGGTGTGATTGATCAGGAAACAGGTGTGATTGATCATGGAACAGGTATACTTGAGCATGAAACCGGTGCGATTGATCATGAAACAGGTGTGATTGATCATGAAACAGGTGTGGTTGATCATGAAACGGCTGTGATTGTTCATGAAACAGGTATGTTTGATCATGAAACAGGTCAAGGTGTGTTTGATCATGAAACAGGTGTGATTGATCATAAAACAGGTCAGGGTATGTTTGATTATGAAATAATTGTGATTGATCATGAAACTGGTGTGTTTGATCATGAAACAGGTTTTTGATCATGAAACAGGTCAAGGTGTGTTTGATCATGAAACAGGTATGATTGATCATGGAACAGGTATACTTGAGCATGAAACCGGTGCGATTGATTATGTAACAGGTGTGATTAATCCTGAAACAGGAGTGATTGATCATGAAACAGTTGTGATTGATCATGAAACAAATCATGGTCTGTTTGATCATGCAACAGGTGCGATTGATTATCAAAAAGGTTTGTTTGATCATGAAGCAGGTGTGATTGATCATGAAACTGGTGTGTCTGATATGCAACAGGTGTGTTTGTTCAGGAAACAGGTATGATTGATCATGAAACAGATGTGTTTGATCATGAAACAGATCAAGGTGTTTTTGATCATGAAACAGGTGTGATTGATCATGAAACAGGTCTGGTTGATCATGAGACAGGTGCGATTGATCATGCAACAGGTCAGCTTGTGTATTATCATGAAACAATTTTGATTGATCAAGAAACAGGTGTGATTGATCATGAAACAGGTCTGTTTGATCATGAAACAGGTGTGATTGATCGTGAAACAAATGTGATTGATCATGAAGCAGGTGTGATTGATCATGAAACAGGTCAGGGTGTGTTTGATCATGAAACAGGTGTGATTGATCATGAAACAGGTGTGATTGATCATGAAACAGGTGTTTTTGTTCATGGAACAGGTATACTTGAGCATGAAACCGGTGCGAATGATCATGAAACAGGTGTGATTGATCATGAAACATGTGTAATTGATCATGAAACAGGTGTGGTTGATCTTGAAATGTGTGTGATTGATCATGAAACAGGTATGTTTGATCATGAAACAGGTCAAGGTGTGTTTGATCATGAAACAGGTGTGATTGATCATAAAACAGGTCAGGGTATGTTTGATTATGAAATAATTGTGATTGATCATGAAACTGGTGTGTTTGATCATGAAACAGGTTTTTGATCATGAAACAGGTGTGATTGATCATGAAACAGGTGTGATTGATCATGGAACAGGTATACTTGAGCATGAAACCGGTGCGATTGATCATGAAACAGGTGTGATTGATCATGAAACATGTGTGGTTGATCATGAAACGGGTGTGATTGTTCATGAAACAGGTATGTTTGATCATGAAACAGGTCAAGGTGTGTTTGATCATGAAACAGGTGTGATTTATCATAAAACAGGTCAGGGTATGTTTGATTATGAAATAATTGTGATTGATCATGAAACTGGTGTGTTTGATCATGAAACAGGTTTTTGATGATGAAACATGTGTGATTGATCATGAAACAGGTGTGATTGATCATGGAACAGGTGTGCTTGATCTTGAAACAGGTGTGATTGATCATGGAACAGGTGTGCTTGATCATGAAACAGGTGTGATTGATCATGAAACAGGTGTGGTTGATCATGATACGGGTGTGATTGTTCATGAAACAGGTATGTTTGATCATGAAACAGGTCAAGGTGTGTTTGATCATGAACCAGGTGTGATTGATCATAAAACAGGTCAGGGTATGGTTGATTATGAAATAATTGTGATTGATCATAAAACTGGTGTGTGTGATCATGAAACAGGTTTTTGATCATGAAACAGGTGTGATTGATCATGACACAGGTGTGATTGATCAAGAAACAGCTGTTTTTGATCATGGAACAGGTATACTTGAGCATGAAACCAGTGCGAATGATCATGAAACAGGTGTGATTGATCATGAAACAGGTGTGATTGATCATGAAACAGGTGTGATTGTTCATGAAACAGGTGTGATTGATCATGAAACAGGTGTGGTTGATCATGAAATGGCTGTGATTGTTCATGAAACAGGTATGTTTGATCATGAAACAGGTCAAGGTGTGTTTGATCATGAAACAGGTGTGATTGATCATAAAACAGGTCAGGGTATGTTTGATTATGAAATAATTGTGATTGATCATGAAACTGGTGCGTTTGATCATGAAACAGGTTTTTGATCATGAAACAGGTGTGATTGATCATGAAACAGGTGTGATTGATCATGGAACAGGTATACTTGAGCATGAAACCGGTGCGATTGATCATGAATCAGGTGTGATTGATCATGAAACATGTGTGGTTGATCATGAAACGGGTGTGATTGTTCATGAAACAGGTATGTTTGATCATGAAACAGGTCAAGGTGTGTTTTATCATGAAACAGGTGTGATTTATCATAAAACAGGTCAGGGTATGTTTGATTATGAAATAATTGTGATTGATCATGAAACTGGTGTGTTTGATCATGAAACAGGTTTTTGATGATGAAACATGTGTGATTGATCATGAAACAGGTGTGATTGATCATGGAGCAGGTGTGCTTGATCATGAAACAGGTGTGATTGATCATGGAACAGGTGTGCTTGATCATGAAACAGGTGTGATTGATCATGAAACAGGTGTGGTTGATAATGATACGGGTGTGATTGTTCATGAAACAGGTATGTTTGATCATGAAACAGGTCAAGGTGTGTTTGATCATGAAACAGGTGTGATTGATCATAAAACAGGTCAGGGTATGTTTGATTATGAAATAATTGTGATTGATCATAAAACTGGTGTGTGTGATCATGAAACAGGTTTTTGATCATGAAACAGATGTGATTGATCATGACACAGGTGTGATTGATCATAAAACAGGTCAGGGTATGTTTGATTATGAAATAATTGTGATTGATCATAAAACTGGTGTGTTTGATCATGAAACAGGTTTTTGATCATGAAACAGGTGTGATTGATCATGACACAGGTGTGATTGATCATGAAACAGGTGTTTTTGATCATGGAACAGGTATACTTGACCATGAAACCAGTGCGAATGATCATGAAACAGGTGTGATTGATCATGAAACAGATGTGATTGATCATGAAACAGGTGTGGTTGATCATGAAATGGGTGTGGTTGATCATGAAACAGGTATGTTTGATCATGAAACAGGTCACGGTGTGTTTGATCATGAAACAGGTGTGATTGATCATGAAACAGGTGTGGTTGATCATGAAATGGGAGTGAATGATCATGAAACAGGTATGTTTGATCATGAAACAGGTGTGATTGATCATGAAACAGGTGTGGTTGATCATGAAATGGCTGTGATTGTTCATGAAACAGGTATGTTTGATCATGAAACAGGTCAAGGTGTGTTTGATCATGAAACAGGTGTGATTGATCATAAAACAGGTCAGGGTATATTTGATTATGAAATAATTGTGATTGATCATGAAACTGGTGTGTTTGATCATGAAACAGGTTTTTGATCATGAAACAGGTGTGATTGATCATGACACAGGTGTGATTGATCATAAAACAGGTCAGGGTATGTTTGATTATGAAATAATTGTGATTGATCATAAAACTGGTGTGTGTGATCATGAAACAGGTTTTTGATCATGAAACAGGTGTGATTGATCATGACACAGGTGTGATTGATCATGAAACAGGTGTTTTTGATCATGGAACAGGTATACTTGAGCATGAAACCAGTGCGAATGATCATGAAACAGGTGTGATTGATCATGAAACAGATGTGATTGATCATGAAACAGGTGTGGTTGATCATGAAATGGGTGTGGTTGATCATGAAACAGGTATGTTTGATCATGAAACAGGTCACGGTGTGTTTGATCATGAAACAGGTGTGATTGATCATGAAACAGGTGTGGTTGATCATGAAATGGGAGTGAATGATCATGAAACAGGTATGTTTGATCATGAAACAGGTCAAGGTGTGTTTGATCATGAAACAGGTGTGATTGATCATAAAACAGGTCAAGGTATGTTTGATTATGAAATAATTGTGATTGATCATGAAACTGGTGTGATTGATCATGGAACAGGTGTGCTTGATCTTGAAACAGGTGTGATTGATCATGGAACAGGTGTGCTTGATCATGAAACAGGTGTGATTGATCATGAAACAGGTGTGGTTGATCATGATACGGGTGTGATTGTTCATGAAACAGGTATGTTTGATCATGAAACAGGTCAAGGTGTGTTTGATCATGAAACAGGTGTGATTGATCATAAAACACGTCAGGGTATGGTTGATTATGAAATAATTGTGATTGATCATAAAACTGGTGTGTGTGATCATGAAACAGGTTTTTGATCATGAAACAGGTGTGATTGATCATGACACAGGTGTGATTGATCAAGAAACAGCTGTTTTTGATCATGGAACAGGTATACTTGAGCATGAAACCAGTGCGAATGATCATGAAACAGGTGTGATTGATCATGAAACAGGTGTGATTGATCATGAAACAGGTGTGATTGTTCATGAAACAGGTGTGATTGATCATGAAACAGGTGTGGTTGATCATGAAATGGCTGTGATTGTTCATGAAACAGGTATGTTTGATCATGAAACAGGTCAAGGTGTGTTTGATCATGAAACAGGTGTGATTGATCATAAAACAGGTCAGGGTATGTTTGATTATGAAATAATTGTGATTGATCATGAAACTGGTGCGTTTGATCATGAAACAGGTTTTTGATCATGAAACAGGTGTGATTGATCATGAAACAGGTGTGATTGATCATGGAACAGGTATACTTGAGCATGAAACCGGTGCGATTGATCATGAATCAGGTGTGATTGATCATGAAACATGTGTGGTTGATCATGAAACGGGTGTGATTGTTCATGAAACAGGTATGTTTGATCATGAAACAGGTCAAGGTGTGTTTGATCATGAAACAGGTGTGATTTATCATAAAACAGGTCAGGGTATGTTTGATTATGAAATAATTGTGATTGATCATGAAACTGGTGTGTTTGATCATGAAACAGGTTTTTGATGATGAAACATGTGTGATTGATCATGAAACAGGTGTGATTGATCATGGAACAGGTGTGCTTGATCATGAAACAGGTGTGATTGATCATGGAACAGGTGTGCTTGATCATGAAACAGGTGTGATTGATCATGAAACAGGTGTGGTTGATAATGATACGGGTGTGATTGTTCATGAAACAGGTATGTTTGATCATGAAACAGGTCAAGGTGTGTTTGATCATGAAACAGGTGTGATTGATCATAAAACAGGTCAGGGTATGTTTGATTATGAAATAATTGTGATTGATCATAAAACTGGTGTGTGTGATCATGAAACAGGTTTTTGATCATGAAACAGGTGTGATTGATCATGACACAGGTGTGATTGATCATAAAACAGGTCAGGGTATGTTTGATTATGAAATAATTGTGATTGATCATAAAACTGGTGTGTTTGATCATGAAACAGGTTTTTGATCATGAAACAGGTGTGATTGATCATGACACAGGTGTGATTGATCATGAAACAGGTGTTTTTGATCATGGAACAGGTATACTTGAGCATGAAACCAGTGCGAATGATCATGAAACAGGTGTGATTGATCATGAAACAGATGTGATTGATCATGAAACAGGTGTGGTTGATCATGAAATGGGTGTGGTTGATCATGAAACAGGTATGTTTGATCATGAAACAGGTCACGGTGTGTTTGATCATGAAACAGGTGTGATTGATCATGAAACAGGTGTGGTTGATCATGAAATGGGAGTGAATGATCATGAAACAGGTATGTTTGATCATGAAACAGGTCAAGGTGTGTTTGATCATGAAACAGGTGTGATTGATCATGGAACAGGTATACTTGAGCATGAAACCGGTGCGATTGATCAGGAAACAGGTGTGATTGATCATGAAACAGGTCTGGTTGATCATGAAACGGCTGTGATTGTTCATGAAACAGGTATGTTTGATCATGAAACAGGTCAAGGTGTGTTTGATCATGAAACAGGTGTGATTGATCATAAAACGGGTCAGGGTATGTTTGATTATGAAATAATTGTGATTGATCATGAAACTGATGTGTTTGATCATGAAACAGGTTTTTAATCATGAAACAGGTCAAGTTGTGTTTGATCATGAAACAGGTATGATTGATCATGGAACAGGTATATTTGAGCATGAAACCGGTGCGATTGATCATGAAACAGGTGTGATTGATCATGAAACAGGTGTGATTGATCATGAAACAGGTGTGATTGATCATGAAACAAATCATGGTCTGTTTGATCATGCAACAGGTGCAATTGATTATCAAAAAGGTTTGTTTGATCATGAAGCAGGTGTGATTGATCATGAAACAGGTGTGTCTGATATGCAACAGGTGTGTTTGTTCAGGAAACAGGTATGATTGATCATGAAACAGATCAAGGTGTTTTTGATCATGAAACAGGTGTGATTGATCATGAAACAGGTCTGGTTGATCATGAGACAGGTGCGATTGATCATGAAACAGGTCAGCTTGTGTATTATCATGAAACAATTTTGATTGATCAAGAAACAGGTGTGATTGATCATGAAACAGGTCTGTTTGATCATGAAACAGGTGTGATTGATCGTGAAACTAATGTGATTGATCATGAAGCAGGTGTGATTGATCATGAAACAGGTGTGTCTGATATGCAACAGGTGTCTTTGTTCAGGAAACAGTTATGATTGATCATGAAACAGATGTGTTTGATCATGAAACAGATCAAGGTGTTTTTGATCATGAAACAGGTGTGATTGATCATGAAACAGGTCTGGTTGATCATGAGACAGGTGCGATTGATCATGAAACAGGTCAGCTTGTGTATTATCATGAAACAATTTTGATTGATCAAGAAACAGGTGTGATTGATCATGAAACAGGTCTGTTTGATCATGAAACAGGTGTGATTGATCGTGAAACTAATGTGATTGATCATGAAGCAGGTGTGATTGATCATGAAACAGGTCAGGGTGTGTTTGATCATGAAACAGGTGTGATTGATCATGAAACAGGTGTGATTGATCATGAAACAGGTGTTTCTGTTCATGGAACAGGTATACTTCAGCATGAACCCGGTGCGAATGATCATGAAACAGGTGTGATTGATCATGAAACATGTGTGGTTGATCATGAAACGGGTGTGATTGTTCATGAAACAGGTATGTTTGATCATGAAACAGGTCAAGGTGTGTTTGATCATGAAACAGGTGTGATTTATCATAAAACAGGTCAGGGTATGTTTGATTATGAAATAATTGTGATTGATCATGAAACTGGTGTGTTTGATCATGAAACAGGTTTTTGATGATGAAACATGTGTGATTGATCATGAAACAGGTGTGATTGATCATGGAACAGGTGTGCTTGATCATGAAACAGGTGTGATTGATCATGGAACAGGTGTGCTTGATCATGAAACAGGTGTGATTGATCATGAAACAGGTGTGGTTGATAATGATACGGGTGTGATTGTTCATGAAACAGGTATGTTTGAATCATGAAACAGGTCAAGGTGAGTTTGATCATGAAACAGGTGTGATTGATCATAAAACAGGTCAGGGTATGTTTGATTATGAAATAATTGTGATTGATCATAAAACTGGTGTGTGTGATCATGAAACAGGTTTTTGATCATGAAACAGGTGTGATTGATCATGACACAGGTGTGATTGATCATGAAACAGCTGTTTTTGATCATGGAACAGGTATACTTGAGCATACAACCAGTGCGAATGATCATGAAACAGGTGTGATTGATCATGACACAGGTGTGATTGATCATGAAACAGGTGTGGTTGATCATGAAATGGGTGTGGTTGATCATGAAACAGGTATGTTTGATCATGAAACAGGTCACGGTGTGTTTGATCATGAAACAGGTGTGATTGATCATGAAACAGGTGTGGTTGATCATGAAATGGCTGTGATTGTTCATGAAACAGGTATGTTTGATCATGAAACAGGTCAAGGTGTGTTTGATCATGAAACAGGTGTGATTGATCATAAAACAGGTCAGGGTATGTTTGATTATGAAATAATTGTGATTGATCATGAAACTGGTGTGTTTGATCATGAAACAGGTTTTTGATCATGAAACAGGTGTGATTGATCATGAAACAGGTGTGATTGATCATGGAACAGGTATACTTGAGCATGAAACCGGTGCGAATGATCATGAAACAGGTGTGATTGATCATGAAACATGTGTGGTTGATCATGAAACGGGTGTGATTGTTCATGAAACAGGTATGTTTGATCATGAAACAGGTCAAGGTGTGTTTGATCATGAAACAGGTGTGATTTATCATAAAACAGGTCAGGGTATGTTTGATTATGAAATAATTGTGATTGATCATGAAACTGGTGTGTTTGATCATGAAACAGGTTTTTGATGATGAAACATGTGTGATTGATCATGAAACAGGTGTGATTGATCATGGAACAGGTGTGCTTGATCATGGAACAGGTGTGATTGATCATGGAACAGGTGTGCTTGATCATGAAACAGGTGTGATTGATCATGAAACAGGTGTGGTTGATAATGATACGGGTGTGATTGTTCATGAAACAGGTATGTTTGAATCATGAAACAGGTCAAGGTGAGTTTGATCATGAAACAGGTGTGATTGATCATAAAACAGGTCAGGGTATGTTTGATTATGAAATAATTGTGATTGATCATAAAACTGGTGTGTGTGATCATGAAACAGGTTTTTGATCATGAAACAGGTGTGATTGATCATGACACAGGTGTGATTGATCATGAAACAGCTGTTTTTGATCATGGAACAGGTATACTTGAGCATGCAACCAGTGCGAATGATCATGAAACAGGTGTGATTGATCATGAAACAGGTGTGATTGATCATGAAACAGGTGTGGTTGATCATGAAATGGGTGTGGTTGATCATGAAACAGGTATGTTTGATCATGAAACAGGTCACGGTGTGTTTGATCATGAAACAGGTGTGATTGATCATGAAACAGGTGTGGTTGATCATGAAATGGCTGTGATTGTTCATGAAACAGGTATGTTTGATCATGAAACATGTCAAGGTGTGTTTGATCATGAAACAGGTGTGATTGATCATAAAACAGGTCAGGGTATGTTTGATTATGAAATAATTGTGATTGATCATGAAACTGGTGTGTGTGATCATGAAACAGGTTTTTGATCATGAAACAGGTGTGATTGATCATGACACAGGTGTGATTGATCATGAAACAGCTGTTTTTGATCATGGAACAGGTATACTTGAGCATGCAACCAGTGCGAATGATCATGAAACAGGTGTGATTGATCATGAAACAGGTGTGATTGATCATGAAACAGGTGTGGTTGATCATGAAATGGGTGTGGTTGATCATGAAACAGGTATGTTTGATCATGAAACAGGTCACGGTGTGTTTGATCATGAAACAGGTGTGATTGATCATGAAACAGGTGTGGTTGATCATGAAATGGCTGTGATTGTTCATGAAACAGGTATGTTTGATCATGAAACATGTCAAGGTGTGTTTGATCATGAAACAGGTGTGATTGATCATAAAACAGGTCAGGGTATGTTTGATTATGAAATAATTGTGATTGATCATGAAACTGGTGTGTTTGATCATGAAACAGGTTTTTGATCATGAAACAGGTGTGATTGATCATGAAACAGGTGTGATTGATCATGGAACAGGTATACTTGAGCATGAAACCGGTGCGATTGATCATGAAACAGGTGTGATTGATCATGAAAATGTGTGGTTGATCATGAAACGGGTGTGATTGTTCATGAAACAGGTATGTTTGATCATGAAACAGGTCAAGGTGTGTTTGATCATGAAACAGGTGTGATTTATCATAAAACAGGTCAGGGTATGTTTGATTATGAAATAATTGTGATTGATCATAAAACTGGTGTGTGTGATCATGAAACAGGTTTTTGATCATGAAACAGGTGTGATTGATCATGACACAGGTGTGATTGATCATGAAACAGGTGTTTTTGATCATGGAACAGGTATACTTGAGCATGAAACCAGTGCGAATGATCATGAAACAGGTGTGATTGATCATGAAACAGGTGTGATTGATCATGAAACAGGTGTGGTTGATCATGAAATGGGTGTGGTTGATCATGAAACAGGTATGTTTGATCATGAAACAGGTATACTTGAGCATGAAACCGGTGCGATTGATCATGAAACAGGTGTGATTGATCATGAAACAGGTGTGGTTGATCATGAAACGGCTGTGATTGTTCATGAAACAGGTATGTTTGATCATGAAACAGGTCAAGGTGTGTTTGATCATGAAACAGGTGTGATTGATCATAAAACAGGTCAGGGTATGTTTGATTATGAAATAATTGTGATTGATCATGAAACTGGTGTGTTTGATCATGAAACAGGTTTTTGATCATGAAACAGGTGTGATTGATCAGGAAACAGGTGTGATTGATCATGGAACAGGTATACTTGAGCATGAAACCGGTGCGATTGATCATGAAACAGGTGTGATTGATCATGAAACAGGTGTGGTTGATCATGAAACGGCTGTGATTGTTCATGAAACAGGTATGTTTGATCATGAAACAGGTCAAGGTGTGTTTGATCATGAAACAGGTGTGATTGATCATAAAACAGGTCAGGGTATGTTTGATTATGAAATAATTGTGATTGATCATGAAACTGGTGTGTTTGATCATGAAACAGGTTTTTGATCATGAAACAGGTCAAGGTGTGTTTGATCATGAAACAGGTATGATTGATCATGGAACAGGTATACTTGAGCATGAAACCGGTGCGATTGATTATGTAACAGGTGTGATTGATCCTGAAACAGGAGTGATTGATCATGAAACAGTTGTGATTGATCATGAAACAAATCATGGTCTGTTTGATCATGCAACAGGTGCGATTGATTATCAAAAAGGTTTGTTTGATCATGAAGCAGGTGTGATTGATCATGAAACTGGTGTGTCTGATATGCAACAGGTGTGTTTGTTCAGGAAACAGGTATGATTGATCATGAAACAGATGTGTTTGATCACGAAACAGATCAAGGTGTTTTTGATCATGAAACAGGTGTGATTGATCATGAAACAGGTCTGGTTGATCATGAGACAGGTGCGATTGATCATGAAACAGGTCAGCTTGTGTATTATCATGAAACAATTTTGATTGATCAAGAAACAGGTGTGATTGATCATGAAACAGGTCTGTTTGATCATGAAACAGGTGTGATTGATCGTGAAACAAATGTGATTGATCATGAAGCAGGTGTGATTGATCATGAAACAGGTCAGGGTGTGTTTGATCATGAAACAGGTGTGATTGATCATGAAACAGGTGTGATTGATCATGAAACAGGTGTTTTTGTTCATGGAACAGGTATACTTGAGCATGAAACCGGTGCGAATGATCATGAAACAGGTGTGATTGATCATGAAACATGTGTAATTGATCATGAAACAGGTGTGGTTGATCTTGAAATGTGTGTGATTGATCATGAAACAGGTATGTTTGATCATGAAACAGGTCAAGGTGTGTTTGATCATGAAACAGGTGTGATTGATCATAAAACAGGTCAGGGTATGTTTGATTATGAAATAATTGTGATTGATCATGAAACTGGTGTGTGTGATCATGAAACAGGTTTTTGATCATGAAACAGGTGTGATTGATCATGACACAGGTGTGATTGATCATGAAACAGCTGTTTTTGATCATGGAACAGGTATACTTGAGCATGCAACCAGTGCGAATGATCATGAAACAGGTGTGATTGATCATGAAACAGGTGTGATTGATCATGAAACAGGTGTGGTTGATCATGAAATGGGTGTGGTTGATCATGAAACAGGTATGTTTGATCATGAAACAGGTCACGGTGTGTTTGATCATGAAACAGGTGTGATTGATCATGAAACAGGTGTGGTTGATCATGAAATGGCTGTGATTGTTCATGAAACAGGTATGTTTGATCATGAAACATGTCAAGGTGTGTTTGATCATGAAACAGGTGTGATTGATCATAAAACAGGTCAGGGTATGTTTGATTATGAAATAATTGTGATTGATCATGAAACTGGTGTGTTTGATCATGAAACAGGTTTTTGATCATGAAACAGGTGTGATTGATCATGAAACAGGTGTGATTGATCATGGAACAGGTATACTTGAGCATGAAACCGGTGCGATTGATCATGAAACAGGTGTGATTGATCATGAAAATGTGTGGTTGATCATGAAACGGGTGTGATTGTTCATGAAACAGGTATGTTTGATCATGAAACAGGTCAAGGTGTGTTTGATCATGAAACAGGTGTGATTTATCATAAAACAGGTCAGGGTATGTTTGATTATGAAATAATTGTGATTGATCATAAAACTGGTGTGTGTGATCATGAAACAGGTTTTTGATCATGAAACAGGTGTGATTGATCATGACACAGGTGTGATTGATCATGAAACAGGTGTTTTTGATCATGGAACAGGTATACTTGAGCATGAAACCAGTGCGAATGATCATGAAACAGGTGTGATTGATCATGAAACAGGTGTGATTGATCATGAAACAGGTGTGGTTGATCATGAAATGGGTGTGGTTGATCATGAAACAGGTATGTTTGATCATGAAACAGGTATACTTGAGCATGAAACCGGTGCGATTGATCATGAAACAGGTGTGATTGATCATGAAACAGGTGTGGTTGATCATGAAACGGCTGTGATTGTTCATGAAACAGGTATGTTTGATCATGAAACAGGTCAAGGTGTGTTTGATCATGAAACAGGTGTGATTGATCATAAAACAGGTCAGGGTATGTTTGATTATGAAATAATTGTGATTGATCATGAAACTGGTGTGTTTGATCATGAAACAGGTTTTTGATCATGAAACAGGTGTGATTGATCAGGAAACAGGTGTGATTGATCATGGAACAGGTATACTTGAGCATGAAACCGGTGCGATTGATCATGAAACAGGTGTGATTGATCATGAAACAGGTGTGGTTGATCATGAAACGGCTGTGATTGTTCATGAAACAGGTATGTTTGATCATGAAACAGGTCAAGGTGTGTTTGATCATGAAACAGGTGTGATTGATCATAAAACAGGTCAGGGTATGTTTGATTATGAAATAATTGTGATTGATCATGAAACTGGTGTGTTTGATCATGAAACAGGTTTTTGATCATGAAACAGGTCAAGGTGTGTTTGATCATGAAACAGGTATGATTGATCATGGAACAGGTATACTTGAGCATGAAACCGGTGCGATTGATTATGTAACAGGTGTGATTGATCCTGAAACAGGAGTGATTGATCATGAAACAGTTGTGATTGATCATGAAACAAATCATGGTCTGTTTGATCATGCAACAGGTGCGATTGATTATCAAAAAGGTTTGTTTGATCATGAAGCAGGTGTGATTGATCATGAAACTGGTGTGTCTGATATGCAACAGGTGTGTTTGTTCAGGAAACAGGTATGATTGATCATGAAACAGATGTGTTTGATCACGAAACAGATCAAGGTGTTTTTGATCATGAAACAGGTGTGATTGATCATGAAACAGGTCTGGTTGATCATGAGACAGGTGCGATTGATCATGAAACAGGTCAGCTTGTGTATTATCATGAAACAATTTTGATTGATCAAGAAACAGGTGTGATTGATCATGAAACAGGTCTGTTTGATCATGAAACAGGTGTGATTGATCGTGAAACAAATGTGATTGATCATGAAGCAGGTGTGATTGATCATGAAACAGGTCAGGGTGTGTTTGATCATGAAACAGGTGTGATTGATCATGAAACAGGTGTGATTGATCATGAAACAGGTGTTTTTGTTCATGGAACAGGTATACTTGAGCATGAAACCGGTGCGAATGATCATGAAACAGGTGTGATTGATCATGAAACATGTGTAATTGATCATGAAACAGGTGTGGTTGATCTTGAAATGTGTGTGATTGATCATGAAACAGGTATGTTTGATCATGAAACAGGTCAAGGTGTGTTTGATCATGAAACAGGTGTGATTGATCATAAAACAGGTCAGGGTATGTTTGATTATGAAATAATTGTGATTGATCATGAAACTGGTGTGTTTGATCATGAAACAGGTTTTTGATCATGAAACAGGTGTGATTGATCATGAAACAGGTGTGATTGATCATGGAACAGGTATACTTGAGCATGAAACCGGTGCGATTGATCATGAAACAGGTGTGATTGATCATGAAAATGTGTGGTTGATCATGAAACGGGTGTGATTGTTCATGAAACAGGTATGTTTGATCATGAAACAGGTCAAGGTGTGTTTGATCATGAAACAGGTGTGATTTATCATAAAACAGGTCAGGGTATGTTTGATTATGAAATAATTGTGATTGATCATAAAACTGGTGTGTGTGATCATGAAACAGGTTTTTGATCATGAAACAGGTGTGATTGATCATGACACAGGTGTGATTGATCATGAAACAGCTGTTTTTGATCATGGAACAGGTATACTTGAGCATGCAACCAGTGCGAATGATCATGAAACAGGTGTGATTGATCATGAAACAGGTGTGATTGATCATGAAACAGGTGTGGTTGATCATGAAATGGGTGTGGTTGATCATGAAACAGGTATGTTTGATCATGAAACAGGTCACGGTGTGTTTGATCATGAAACAGGTGTGATTGATCATGAAACAGGTGTGGTTGATCATGAAATGGCTGTGATTGTTCATGAAACAGGTATGTTTGATCATGAAACATGTCAAGGTGTGTTTGATCATGAAACAGGTGTGATTGATCATAAAACAGGTCAGGGTATGTTTGATTATGAAATAATTGTGATTGATCATGAAACTGGTGTGTTTGATCATGAAACAGGTTTTTGATCATGAAACAGGTGTGATTGATCATGAAACAGGTGTGATTGATCATGGAACAGGTATACTTGAGCATGAAACCGGTGCGATTGATCATGAAACAGGTGTGATTGATCATGAAAATGTGTGGTTGATCATGAAACGGGTGTGATTGTTCATGAAACAGGTATGTTTGATCATGAAACAGGTCAAGGTGTGTTTGATCATGAAACAGGTGTGATTTATCATAAAACAGGTCAGGGTATGTTTGATTATGAAATAATTGTGATTGATCATAAAACTGGTGTGTGTGATCATGAAACAGGTTTTTGATCATGAAACAGGTGTGATTGATCATGACACAGGTGTGATTGATCATGAAACAGGTGTTTTTGATCATGGAACAGGTATACTTGAGCATGAAACCAGTGCGAATGATCATGAAACAGGTGTGATTGATCATGAAACAGGTGTGATTGATCATGAAACAGGTGTGGTTGATCATGAAATGGGTGTGGTTGATCATGAAACAGGTATGTTTGATCATGAAACAGGTATACTTGAGCATGAAACCGGTGCGATTGATCATGAAACAGGTGTGATTGATCATGAAACAGGTGTGGTTGATCATGAAACGGCTGTGATTGTTCATGAAACAGGTATGTTTGATCATGAAACAGGTCAAGGTGTGTTTGATCATGAAACAGGTGTGATTGATCATAAAACAGGTCAGGGTATGTTTGATTATGAAATAATTGTGATTGATCATGAAACTGGTGTGTTTGATCATGAAACAGGTTTTTGATCATGAAACAGGTGTGATTGATCAGGAAACAGGTGTGATTGATCATGGAACAGGTATACTTGAGCATGAAACCGGTGCGATTGATCATGAAACAGGTGTGATTGATCATGAAACAGGTGTGGTTGATCATGAAACGGCTGTGATTGTTCATGAAACAGGTATGTTTGATCATGAAACAGGTCAAGGTGTGTTTGATCATGAAACAGGTGTGATTGATCATAAAACAGGTCAGGGTATGTTTGATTATGAAATAATTGTGATTGATCATGAAACTGGTGTGTTTGATCATGAAACAGGTTTTTGATCATGAAACAGGTCAAGGTGTGTTTGATCATGAAACAGGTATGATTGATCATGGAACAGGTATACTTGAGCATGAAACCGGTGCGATTGATTATGTAACAGGTGTGATTGATCCTGAAACAGGAGTGATTGATCATGAAACAGTTGTGATTGATCATGAAACAAATCATGGTCTGTTTGATCATGCAACAGGTGCGATTGATTATCAAAAAGGTTTGTTTGATCATGAAGCAGGTGTGATTGATCATGAAACTGGTGTGTCTGATATGCAACAGGTGTGTTTGTTCAGGAAACAGGTATGATTGATCATGAAACAGATGTGTTTGATCACGAAACAGATCAAGGTGTTTTTGATCATGAAACAGGTGTGATTGATCATGAAACAGGTCTGGTTGATCATGAGACAGGTGCGATTGATCATGAAACAGGTCAGCTTGTGTATTATCATGAAACAATTTTGATTGATCAAGAAACAGGTGTGATTGATCATGAAACAGGTCTGTTTGATCATGAAACAGGTGTGATTGATCGTGAAACAAATGTGATTGATCATGAAGCAGGTGTGATTGATCATGAAACAGGTCAGGGTGTGTTTGATCATGAAACAGGTGTGATTGATCATGAAACAGGTGTGATTGATCATGAAACAGGTGTTTTTGTTCATGGAACAGGTATACTTGAGCATGAAACCGGTGCGAATGATCATGAAACAGGTGTGATTGATCATGAAACATGTGTAATTGATCATGAAACAGGTGTGGTTGATCTTGAAATGTGTGTGATTGATCATGAAACAGGTATGTTTGATCATGAAACAGGTCAAGGTGTGTTTGATCATGAAACAGGTGTGATTGATCATAAAACAGGTCAGGGTATGTTTGATTATGAAATAATTGTGATTGATCATGAAACTGGTGTGTTTGATCATGAAACAGGTTTTTGATCATGAAACAGGTGTGATTGATCATGAAACAGGTGTGATTGATCATGGAACAGGTATACTTGAGCATGAAACCGGTGCGATTGATCATGAAACAGGTGTGATTGATCATGAAAATGTGTGGTTGATCATGAAACGGGTGTGATTGTTCATGAAACAGGTATGTTTGATCATGAAACAGGTCAAGGTGTGTTTGATCATGAAACAGGTGTGATTTATCATAAAACAGGTCAGGGTATGTTTGATTATGAAATAATTGTGATTGATCATAAAACTGGTGTGTGTGATCATGAAACAGGTTTTTGATCATGAAACAGGTGTGATTGATCATGACACAGGTGTGATTGATCATGAAACAGGTGTTTTTGATCATGGAACAGGTATACTTGAGCATGAAACCAGTGCGAATGATCATGAAACAGGTGTGATTGATCATGAAACAGGTGTGATTGATCATGAAACAGGTGTGGTTGATCATGAAATGGGTGTGGTTGATCATGAAACAGGTATGTTTGATCATGAAACAGGTATACTTGAGCATGAAACCGGTGCGATTGATCATGAAACAGGTGTGATTGATCATGAAACAGGTGTGGTTGATCATGAAACGGCTGTGATTGTTCATGAAACAGGTATGTTTGATCACGAAACAGGTCAAGGTGTGTTTGATCATGAAACAGGTGTGATTGATCATAAAACAGGTCAGGGTATGTTTGATTATGAAATAATTGTGATTGATCATGAAACTGGTGTGTTTGATCATGAAACAGGTTTTTGATCATGAAACAGGTGTGATTGATCAGGAAACAGGTGTGATTGATCATGGAACAGGTATACTTGAGCATGAAACCGGTGCGATTGATCATGAAACAGGTGTGATTGATCATGAAACAGGTGTGGTTGATCATGAAACGGCTGTGATTGTTCATGAAACAGGTATGTTTGATCATGAAACAGGTCAAGGTGTGTTTGATCATGAAACAGGTGTGATTGATCATAAAACAGGTCAGGGTATGTTTGATTATGAAATAATTGTGATTGATCATGAAACTGGTGTGTTTGATCATGAAACAGGTTTTTGATCATGAAACAGGTCAAGGTGTGTTTGATCATGAAACAGGTATGATTGATCATGGAACAGGTATACTTGAGCATGAAACCGGTGCGATTGATTATGTAACAGGTGTGATTGATCCTGAAACAGGAGTGATTGATCATGAAACAGTTGTGATTGATCATGAAACAAATCATGGTCTGTTTGATCATGCAACAGGTGCGATTGATTATCAAAAAGGTTTGTTTGATCATGAAGCAGGTGTGATTGATCATGAAACTGGTGTGTCTGATATGCAACAGGTGTGTTTGTTCAGGAAACAGGTATGATTGATCATGAAACAGATGTGTTTGATCACGAAACAGATCAAGGTGTTTTTGATCATGAAACAGGTGTGATTGATCATGAAACAGGTCTGGTTGATCATGAGACAGGTGCGATTGATCATGCAACAGGTCAGCTTGTGTATTATCATGAAACAATTTTGATTGATCAAGAAACAGGTGTGATTGATCATGAAACAGGTCTGTTTGATCATGAAACAGGTGTGATTGATCGTGAAACAAATGTGATTGATCATGAAGCAGGTGTGATTGATCATGAAACAGGTCAGGGTGTGTTTGATCATGAAACAGGTGTGATTGATCATGAAACAGGTGTGATTGATCATGAAACAGGTGTTTTTGTTCATGGAACAGGTATACTTGAGCATGAAACCGGTGCGAATGATCATGAAACAGGTGTGATTGATCATGAAACATGTGTAATTGATCATGAAACAGGTGTGGTTGATCTTGAAATGTGTGTGATTGATCATGAAACAGGTATGTTTGATCATGAAACAGGTCAAGGTGTGTTTGATCATGAAACAGGTGTGATTGATCATAAAACAGGTCAGGGTATGTTTGATTATGAAATAATTGTGATTGATCATGAAACTGGTGTGTTTGATCATGAAACAGGTTTTTGATCATGAAACAGGTGTGATTGATCATGAAACAGGTGTGATTGATCATGGAACAGGTATACTTGAGCATGAAACCGGTGCGATTGATCATGAAACAGGTGTGATTGATCATGAAACATGTGTGGTTGATCATGAAACGGGTGTGATTGTTCATGAAACAGGTATGTTTGATCATGAAACAGGTCAAGGTGTGTTTGATCATGAAACAGGTGTGATTTATCATAAAACAGGTCAGGGTATGTTTGATTATGAAATAATTGTGATTGATCATGAAACTGGTGTGTTTGATCATGAAACAGGTTTTTGATGATGAAACATGTGTGATTGATCATGAAACAGGTGTGATTGATCATGGAACAGGTGTGCTTGATCTTGAAACAGGTGTGATTGATCATGGAACAGGTGTGCTTGATCATGAAACAGGTGTGATTGATCATGAAACAGGTGTGGTTGATCATGATACGGGTGTGATTGTTCATGAAACAGGTATGTTTGATCATGAAACAGGTCAAGGTGTGTTTGATCATGAAACAGGTGTGATTGATCATAAAACAGGTCAGGGTATGTTTGATTATGAAATAATTGTGATTGATCATAAAACTGGTGTGTGTGATCATGAAACAGGTTTTTGATCATGAAACAGGTGTGATTGATCATGACACAGGTGTGATTGATCATGAAACAGGTGTTTTTGATCATGGAACAGGTATACTTGAGCATGAAACCAGTGCGAATGATCATGAAACAGGTGTGATTGATCATGAAACAGGTGTGATTGATCATGAAACAGGTGTGGTTGATCATGAAACAGGTGTGATTGATCATGAAACAGGTGTGGTTGATCATGAAATGGCTGTGATTGTTCATGAAACAGGTATGTTTGATCATGAAACAGGTCAAGGTGTGTTTGATCATGAAACAGGTGTGATTGATCATAAAACAGGTGTGATTGATCATGGAACAGGTATACTTGAGCATGAAACCGGTGCGATTGATCATGAAACAGGTGTGATTGATCATGAAACATGTGTGGTTGATCATGAAACGGGTGTGATTGTTCATGAAACAGGTATTTTTGATCATGAAACAGGTTAAGGTGTGTTTGATCATGAAACAGGTGTGATTTATCATAAAACAGGTCAGGGTATGTTTGATTATGAAATAATTGTGATTGATCATGAAACTGGTGTGTTTGATCATGAAACAGGTTTTGGATGATGAAACATGTGTGATTGATCATGAAACAGGTGTGATTGATCATGGAACAGGTGTGCTTGATCATGAAACAGGTGTGATTGATCATGGAAAAGGTGTGCTTGATCATGAAACAGGTGTGATTGATCATGAAACAGTTGTGGTTGATAATGGTACGGGTGTGATTGTTCATGAAACAGGTATGTTTGATCATGAAACAGGTCAAGGTGTGTTTGATCCTGAAACAGGTGTGATTGATCATAAAACAGGTCAGGGTATGGTTGATTATGAAATAATTGTGATTGATCATAAAACTGGTGTGTGTGATCATGAAACAGGTTTTTGATCATGAAACAGGTGTGATTGATCATGACACAGGTGTGATTGATCAAGAAACAGCTGTTTTTGATCATGGAACAGGTATACTTGAGCATGAAACCAGTGCGAATGATCATGAAACAGGTGTGATTGATCATGAAACAGGTGTGATTGATCATGAAACAGGTGTGATTGTTCATGAAACAGGTGTGATTGATCATGAAACAGGTGTGGTTGATCATGAAATGCCTGTGATTGTTCATGAAACAGGTATGTTTGATCATGAAACAGGTCAAGGTGTGTTTGATCATGAAACAGGTGTGATTGATCATAAAACAGGTCAGGGTATGTTTGATTATGAAATAATTGTGATTGATCATGAAACTGGTGCGTTTGATCATGAAACAGGTTTTTGATCATGAAACAGGTGTGATTGATCATGAAACAGGTGTGATTGATCATGGAACAGGTATACTTGAGCATGAAACCGGTGCGATTGATCATGAATCAGGTGTGATTGATCATGAAACATGTGTGGTTGATCATGAAACGGGTGTGATTGTTCATGAAACAGGTATGTTTGATCATGAAACAGGTCAAGGTGTGTTTGATCATGAAACAGGTGTGATTTATCATAAAACAGGTCAGGGTATGTTTGATTATGAAATAATTGTGATTGATCATGAAACTGGTGTGTTTGATCATGAAACAGGTTTTTGATGATGAAACATGTGTGATTGATCATGAAACAGGTGTGATTGATCATGGAACAGGTGTGCTTGATCATGAAACAGGTGTGATTGATCATGGAACAGGTGTGCTTGATCATGAAACAGGTGTGATTGATCATGAAACATGTGTGGTTGATAATGATACGGGTGTGATTGTTCATGAAACAGGTATGTTTGATCATGAAACAGGTCAAGGTGTGTTTGATCATGAAACAGGTGTGATTGATCATAAAACAGGTCAGGGTATGTTTGATTATGAAATAATTGTGATTGATCATAAAACTGGTGTGTGTGATCATGAAACAGGTATGTTTGATCATGAAACAGGTGTGATTGATCATGACACAGGTGTGATTGATCATAAAACAGGTCAGGGTATGTTTGATTATGAAATAATTGTGATTGATCATAAAACTGGTGTGTGTGATCATGAAACAGGTTTTTGATCATGAAACAGGTGTGATTGATCATGACACAGGTGTGATTGATCATGAAACAGGTGTTTTTGATCATGGAACAGGTATACTTGAGCATGAAACCAGTGCGAATGATCATGAAACAGGTGTGATTGATCATGAAACAGATGTGATTGATCATGAAACAGGTGTGGTTGATCATGAAATGGGTGTGGTTGATCATGAAACAGGTATGTTTGATCATGAAACAGGTCACGGTGTGTTTGATCATGAAACAGGTGTGATTGATCATGAAACAGGTGTGGTTGATCATGAAATGGGAGTGAATGATCATGAAACAGGTATGTTTGATCATGAAACAGGTCAAGGTGTGTTTGATCATGAAACAGGTGTGATTGATCATAAAACAGGTCAAGGTATGTTTGATTATGAAATAATTGTGATTGATCATGAAACTGGTGCGTTTGATCATGAAACAGGTTTTTGATCATGAAACAGGTGTGATTGATCATGAAACAGGTGTGATTGATCATGGAACAGGTATACTTGAGCATGAAACCGGTGCGATTGATCATGAATCAGGTGTGATTGATCATGAAACATGTGTGGTTGATCATGAAACGGGTGTGATTGTTCATGAAACAGGTATGTTTGATCATGAAACAGGTCAAGGTGTGTTTGATCATGAAACAGGTGTGATTTATCATAAAACAGGTCAGGGTATGTTTGATTATGAAATAATTGTGATTGATCATGAAACTGGTGTGTTTGATCATGAAACAGGTTTTTGATGATGAAACATGTGTGATTGATCATGAAACAGGTGTGATTGATCATGGAACAGGTGTGCTTGATCATGAAACAGGTGTGATTGATCATGGAACAGGTGTGCTTGATCATGAAACAGGTGTGATTGATCATGAAACAGGTTTGGTTGATAATGATACGGGTGTGATTGTTCATGAAACAGGTATGTTTGATCATGAAACAGGTCAAGGTGGGTTTGATCATGAAACAGGTGTGATTGATCATAAAACAGGTCAGGGTATGTTTGATTATGAAATAATTGTGATTGATCATGAAACTGGTGTGTTTGATCATGAAACAGGTTTTTGATCATGAAACAGGTGTGATTGATCAGGAAACAGGTGTGATTGATCATGGAACAGGTATACTTGAGCATGAAACCGGTGCGATTGATCATGAAACAGGTGTGATTGATCATGAAACAGGTGTGGTTGATCATGAAACGGCTGTGATTGTTCATGAAACAGGTATGTTTGATCATGAAACAGGTCAAGGTGTGTTTGATCATGAAACAGGTGTGATTGATCATAAAACAGGTCAGGGTATGTTTGATTATGAAATAATTGTGATTGATCATGAAACTGGTGTGTTTGATCATGAAACAGGTTTTTGATCATGAAACAGGTCAAGGTATGTTTGATCATGAAACAGGTATGATTGATCATGGAACAGGTATATTTGAGCATGAAACCGGTGCGATTGATCATGAAACAGGTGTGATTGATCATGAAACAGGTGTGATTGATCATGAAACAGGTGTGATTGATCATGAAACAAATCATGGTCTGTTTGATCATGCAACAGGTGCGATTGATTATCAAAAAGGTTTGTTTGATCATGAAGCAGGTGTGATTGATCATGAAACTGGTGTGTCTGATATGCAACAGGTGTGTTTGTTCAGGAAACAGGTATGATTGATCATGAAACAGATGTGTTTGATCATGAAACAGATCAAGGTGTTTTTGATCATGAAACAGGTGTGATTGATCATGAAACAGGTCTGGTTGATCATGAGACAGGTGCGATTGATCATGAAACAGGTCAGCTTGTGTATTATCATGAAACAATTTTGATTGATCAAGAAACAGGTGTGATTGATCATGAAACAGGTCTGTTTGATCATGAAACAGGTGTGATTGATCGTGAAACAAATGTGATTGATCATGAAGCAGGTGTGATTGATCATGAAACAGGTCAGGGTGTGTTTGATCATGAAACAGGTGTGATTGATCATGAAACAGGTGTGATTGATCATGAAACAGGTGTTTTTGTTCATGGAACAGGTATACTTGAGCATGAAACCGGTGCGAATGATCATGAAACAGGTGTGATTGATCATGAAACATGTGTAATTGATCATGAAACAGGTGTTTTTGTTCATGGAACAGGTATACTTGAGCATGAAACCGGTGCGAATGATCATGAAACAGGTGTGATTGATCATGAAACATGTGTGATTGATCATGAAACAGGTGTGGTTGATCTTGAAATGTGTGTGATTGATCATGAAACAGGTATGTTTGATCATGAAACAGGTCAAGGTGTGTTTGATCATGAAACAGGTGTGATTGATCATAAAACAGGTCAGGGTATGTTTGATTATGAAATAATTGTGATTGATCATGAAACTGGTGTGTTTGATCATGAAACAGGTGCGATTGATCATGAAACAGGTGTGATTGATCATGAAACAGGTGTGATTGATCATGGAACAGGTATACTTGAGCATGAAACTGGTGCGATTGATCATGAAACAGGTGTGATTGATCATGAAACATGTGTGGTTGATCATGAAACGGGTGTGATTGTTCATGAAACAGGTATGTTTGATCATGAAACAGGTCAAGGTGTGTTTGATCATGAAACAGGTGTGATTTATCATAAAACAGGTCAGGGTATGTTTGATTATGAAATAATTGTGATTGATCATGAAACTGGTGTGTTTGATCATGAAACAGGTTTTTGATGATGAAACATGTGTGATTGATCATGAAACAGGTGTGATTGATCATGGAACAGGTGTGCTTGATCATGAAACAGGTGTGATTGATCATGGAACAGGTGTGCTTGATCATGAAACAGGTGTGATTGATCATGAAACAGGTTTGGTTGATAATGATACGGGTGTGATTGTTCATGAAACAGGTATGTTTGATCATGAAACAGGTCAAGGTGGGTTTGATCATGAAACAGGTGTGATTGATCATAAAACAGGTCAGGGTATGTTTGATTATGAAATAATTGTGATTGATCATGAAACTGGTGTGTTTGATCATGAAACAGGATTTTGATCATGAAACAGGTGTGATTGATCAGGAAACAGGTGTGATTGATCATGGAACAGGTATACTTGAGCATGAAACCGGTGCGATTGATCATGAAACAGGTGTGATTGATCATGAAACAGGTGTGGTTGATCATGAAACGGCTGTGATTTTTCATGAAACAGGTATGTTTGATCATGAAACAGGTCCAGGTGTGTTTGATCATGAAACAGGTGTGATTGATCATAAAACAGGTCAGGGTATGTTTGATTATGAAATAATTGTGATTGATCATGAAACTGGTGTGTTTGATCATGAAACAGGTTTTTGATCATGAAACAGGTCAAGGTATGTTTGATCATGAAACAGGTATGATTGATCATGGAACAGGTATACTTGAGCATGAAACCGGTGCGATTGATTATGTAACAGGTGTGATTGATCCTGAAACAGGAGTGATTGATCATGAAACAGTTGTGATTGATCATGAAACAAATCATGGTCTGTTTGATCATGCAACAGGTGCGATTGATTATCAAAAAGGTTTGTTTGATCATGAAGCAGGTGTGATTGATCATGAAACTGGTGTGTCTGATATGCAACAGGTGTGTTTGTTCAGGAAACAGGTATGATTGATCATGAAACAGATGTGTTTGATCATGAAACAGATCAAGGTGTTTTTGATCATGAAACAGGTGTGATTGATCATGAAACAGGTCTGGTTGATCATGAGACAGGTGCGATTGATCATGAAACAGGTCAGCTTGTGTATTATCATGAAACAATTTTGATTGATCAAGAAACAGGTGTGATTGATCATGAAACAGGTCTGTTTGATCATGAAACAGGTGTGATTGATCGTGAAACAAATGTGATTGATCATGAAGCAGGTGTGATTGATCATGAAACAGGTCAGGGTGTGTTTGATCATGAAACAGGTGTGATTGATCATGAAACAGGTGTGATTGATCATGAAACAGGTGTTTTTGTTCATGGAACAGGTATACTTGAGCATGAAACCGGTGCGAATGATCATGAAACAGGTGTGATTGATCATGAAACATGTGTAATTGATCATGAAACAGGTGTGGTTGATCTTGAAATGTGTGTGATTGATCATGAAACAGGTATGTTTGATCATGAAACAGGTCAAGGTGTGTTTGATCATGAAACAGGTGTGATTGATCATAAAACAGGTCAGGGTATGTTTGATTATGAAATAATTGTGATTGATCATGAAACTGGTGTGTTTGATCATGAAACAGGTTTTTGATCATGAAACAGGTGTGATTGATCATGAAACAGGTGTGATTGATCATGGAACAGGTATACTTGAGCATGAAACCGGTGCGATTGATCATGAAACAGGTGTGATTGATCATGAAACATGTGTGGTTGATCATGAAACGGGTGTGATTGTTCATAAAACAGGTATGTTTGATCATGAAACAGGTCAAGGTGTGTTTGATCATGAAACAGGTGTGATTTATCATAAAACAGGTCAGGGTATGTTTGATTATGAAATAATTGTGATTGATCATGAAACTGGTGTGTTTGATCATGAAACAGGTTTTTGATGATGAAACATGTGTGATTGATCATGAAACAGGTGTGACTGATCATGGAACAGGTGTGCTTGATCTTGAAACAGGTGTGATTGATCATGGAACAGGTGTGCTTGATCATGAAACAGGTGTGATTGATCATGAAACAGGTGTGGTTGATCATGATACGGGTGTGATTGTTCATGAAACAGGTATGTTTGATCATGAAACAGGTCAAGGTGTGTTTGATCATGAAACAGGTGTGATTGATCATAAAACAGGTCAGGGTATGGTTGATTATGAAATAATTGTGATTGATCATAAAACTGGTGTGTGTGATCATGAAACAGGTTTTTGATCATGAAACAGGTGTGATTGATCATGACACAGGTGTGATTGATCAAGAAACAGCTGTTTTTGATCATGGAACAGGTATACTTGAGCATGAAACCAGTGCGAATGATCATGAAACAGGTGTGATTGATCATGAAACAGGTGTGATTGATCATGAAACAGGTGTGATTGTTCATGAAACAGGTGTGATTGATCATGAAACAGGTGTGGTTGATCATGAAATGGCTGTGATTGTTCATGAAACAGGTATGTTTGATCATGAAACAGGTCAAGGTGTGTTTGATCATGAAACAGGTGTGATTGATCATAAAACAGGTCAGGGTATGTTTGATTATGAAATAATTGTGATTGATCATGAAACTGGTGCGTTTGATCATGAAACAGGTTTTTGATCATGAAACAGGTGTGATTGATCATGAAACAGGTGTGATTGATCATGGAACAGGTATACTTGAGCATGAAACCGGTGCGATTGATCATGAATCAGGTGTGATTGATCATGAAACATGTGTGGTTGATCATGAAACGGGTGTGATTGTTCATGAAACAGGTATGTTTGATCATGAAACAGGTCAAGGTGTGTTTGATCATGAAACAGGTGTGATTTATCATAAAACAGGTCAGGGTATGTTTGATTATGAAATAATTGTGATTGATCATGAAACTGGTGTGTTTGATCATGAAACAGGTTTTTGATGATGAAACATGTGTGATTGATCATGAAACAGGTGTGATTGATCATGGAACAGGTGTGCTTGATCATGAAACAGGTGTGATTGATCATGGAACAGGTGTGCTTGATCATGAAACAGGTGTGATTGATCATGAAACAGGTGTGGTTGATAATGATACGGGTGTGATTGTTCATGAAACAGGTATGTTTGATCATGAAACAGGTCAAGGTGTGTTTGATCATGAAACAGGTGTGATTGATCATAAAACAGGTCAGGGTATGTTTGATTATGAAATAATTGTGATTGATCATAAAACTGGTGTGTGTGATCATGAAACAGGTTTTTGATCATGAAACAGGTGTGATTGATCATGACACAGGTGTGATTGATCATAAAACAGGTCAGGGTATGTTTGATTATGAAATAATTGTGATTGATCATAAAACTGGTGTGTTTGATCATGAAACAGGTTTTTGATCATGAAACAGGTGTGATTGATCATGACACAGGTGTGATTGATCATGAAACAGGTGTTTTTGATCATGGAACAGGTATACTTGACCATGAAACCAGTGCGAATGATCATGAAACAGGTGTGATTGATCATGAAACAGATGTGATTGATCATGAAACAGGTGTGGTTGATCATGAAATGGGTGTGGTTGATCATGAAACAGGTATGTTTGATCATGAAACAGGTCACGGTGTGTTTGATCATGAAACAGGTGTGATTGATCATGAAACAGGTGTGGTTGATCATGAAATGGGAGTGAATGATCATGAAACAGGTATGTTTGATCATGAAACAGGTGTGATTGATCATGAAACAGGTGTGGTTGATCATGAAATGGCTGTGATTGTTCATGAAACAGGTATGTTTGATCATGAAACAGGTCAAGGTGTGTTTGATCATGAAACAGGTGTGATTGATCATAAAACAGGTCAGGGTATGTTTGATTATGAAATAATTGTGATTGATCATGAAACTGGTGTGTTTGATCATGAAACAGGTTTTTGATCATGAAACAGGTGTGATTGATCATGACACAGGTGTGATTGATCATAAAACAGGTCAGGGTATGTTTGATTATGAAATAATTGTGATTGATCATAAAACTGGTGTGTGTGATCATGAAACAGGTTTTTGATCATGAAACAGGTGTGATTGATCATGACACAGGTGTGATTGATCATGAAACAGGTGTTTTTGATCATGGAACAGGTATACTTGAGCATGAAACCAGTGCGAATGATCATGAAACAGGTGTGATTGATCATGAAACAGATGTGATTGATCATGAAACAGGTGTGGTTGATCATGAAATGGGTGTGGTTGATCATGAAACAGGTATGTTCGATCATGAAACAGGTCACGGTGTGTTTGATCATGAAACAGGTGTGATTGATCATGAAACAGGTGTGGTTGATCATGAAATGGGAGTGAATGATCATGAAACAGGTATGTTTGATCATGAAACAGGTCAAGGTGTGTTTGATCATGAAACAGGTGTGATTGATCATAAAACAGGTCAAGGTATGTTTGATTATGAAATAATTGTGATTGATCATGAAACTGGTGTGATTGATCATGGAACAGGTGTGCTTGATCTTGAAACAGGTGTGATTGATCATGGAACAGGTGTGCTTGATCATGAAACAGGTGTGATTGATCATGAAACAGGTGTGGTTGATCATGATACGGGTGTGATTGTTCATGAAACAGGTATGTTTGATCATGAAACAGGTCAAGGTGTGTTTGATCATGAAACAGGTGTGATTGATCATAAAACAGGTCAGGGTATGGTTGATTATGAAATAATTGTGATTGATCATAAAACTGGTGTGTGTGATCATGAAACAGGTTTTTGATCATGAAACAGGTGTGATTGATCATGACACAGGTGTGATTGATCAAGAAACAGCTGTTTTTGATCATGGAACAGGTATACTTGAGCATGAAACCAGTGCGAATGATCATGAAACAGGTGTGATTGATCATGAAACAGGTGTGATTGATCATGAAACAGGTGTGATTGTTCATGAAACAGGTGTGATTGATCATGAAACAGGTTTGGTTGATCATGAAATGGCTGTGATTGTTCATGAAACAGGTATGTTTGATCATGAAACAGGTCAAGGTGTGTTTGATCATGAAACAGGTGTGATTGATCATAAAACAGGTCAGGGTATGTTTGATTATGAAATAATTGTGATTGATCATGAAACTGGTGCGTTTGATCATGAAACAGGTTTTTGATCATGAAACAGGTGTGATTGATCATGAAACAGGTGTGATTGATCATGGAACAGGTATACTTGAGCATGAAACCGGTGCGATTGATCATGAATCAGGTGTGATTGATCATGAAACATGTGTGGTTGATCATGAAACGGGTGTGATTGTTCATGAAACAGGTATGTTTGATCATGAAACAGGTCAAGGTGTGTTTGATCATGAAACAGGTGTGATTTATCATAAAACAGGTCAGGGTATGTTTGATTATGAAATAATTGTGATTGATCATGAAACTGGTGTGTTTGATCATGAAACAGGTTTTTGATGATGAAACATGTGTGATTGATCATGAAACAGGTGTGATTGATCATGGAACAGGTGTGCTTGATCATGAAACAGGTGTGATTGATCATGGAACAGGTGTGCTTGATCATGAAACAGGTGTGATTGATCATGAAACAGGTGTGGTTGATAATGATATGGGTGTGATTGTTCATGAAACAGGTATGTTTGATCATGAAACAGGTCAAGGTGTGTTTGATCATGAAACAGGTGTGATTGATCATAAAACAGGTCAGGGTATGTTTGATTATGAAATAATTGTGATTGATCATAAAACTGGTGTGTGTGATCATGAAACAGGTTTTTGATCATGAAACAGGTGTGATTGATCATGACACAGGTGTGATTGATCATAAAACAGGTCAGGGTATGTTTGATTATGAAATAATTGTGATTGATCATAAAACTGGTGTGTGTGATCATGAAACAGGTTTTTGATCATGAAACAGGTGTGATTGATCATGACACAGGTGTGATTGATCATGAAACAGGTGTTTTTGATCATGGAACAGGTATACTTGAGCATGAAACCAGTGCGAATGATCATGAAACAGGTGTGATTGATCATGAAACAGATGTGATTGATCATGAAACAGGTGTGGTTGATCATGAAATGGGTGTGGTTGATCATGAAACAGGTATGTTTGATCATGAAACAGGTCACGGTGTGTTTGATCATGAAACAGGTGTGATTGATCATGAAACAGGTGTGGTTGATCATGAAATGGGAGTGAATGATCATGAAACAGGTATGTTTGATCATGAAACAGGTCAAGGTGTGTTTGATCATGAAACAGGTGTGATTGATCATAAAACAGGTCAAGGTATGTTTGATTATGAAATAATTGTGATTGATCATGAAACTGGTGCGTTTGATCATGAAACAGGTTTTTGATCATGAAACAGGTGTGATTGATCATGAAACAGGTGTGATTGATCATGGAACAGGTATACTTGAGCATGAAACCGGTGCGATTGATCATGAATCAGGTGTGATTGATCATGAAACATGTGTGGTTGATCATGAAACGGGTGTGATTGTTCATGAAACAGGTATGTTTGATCATGAAACAGGTCAAGGTGTGTTTGATCATGAAACAGGTGTGATTTATCATAAAACAGGTCAGGGTATGTTTGATTATGAAATAATTGTGATTGATCATGAAACTGGTGTGTTTGATCATGAAACAGGTTTTTGATGATGAAACATGTGTGATTGATCATGAAACAGGTGTGATTGATCATGGAACAGGTGTGCTTGATCATGAAACAGGTGTGATTGATCATGGAACAGGTGTGCTTGATCATGAAACAGGTGTGATTGATCATGAAACAGGTTTGGTTGATAATGATACGGGTGTGATTGTTCATGAAACAGGTATGTTTGATCATGAAACAGGTCAAGGTGTGTTTGATCATGAAACAGGTGTGATTGATCATAAAACAGGTCAGGGTATGTTTGATTATGAAATAATTGTGATTGATCATAAAACTGGTGTGTGTGATCATGAAACAGGTTTTTGATCATGAAACAGGTGTGATTGATCATGACACAGGTGTGATTGATCATGAAACAGGTCTGTTTGATCATGAAACAGGTGTGATTGATCGTGAAACAAATGTGATTGATCATGAAGCAGGTGTGATTGATCATGAAACAGGTCAGGGTGTGTTTGATCATGAAACAGGTGTGATTGATCATGAAACAGGTGTGATTGATCATGAAACAGGTGTTTTTGATATGGAAATCAGTCAGGGTTTGTTTGATCATAAAACATGTGAGTTTGATCATGAACGTGTGTGATTGATAATGAAACAGGTGTGTTTGATCATGAAAAAGGTGTTTGATCATGAAACATGTGTGATTGATCATGAAAAATGTTTTTGATCATGAAACAGCTCAAGTTGTGTTTGATCATGAAACAGGTGTGTTTGATCATGAAACAGTTGTGATTGATCATGAAACAAATCATGGTCTGTTTGATCATGCAACAGGTGCGATTGATCATCAAAAAGGTTTGTTTGATCATGAAGCAGGTGTGATTGATCATGAAACAGGTCAGGGTGTGTTTGTTCATGAAGCAGGTGTGATTGATAATGAAACAGATGTGATTGATCATGAAACAGGTGTGTTTGTTCAGGAAACGGGTTTGATTGATCATAAAGCACGTGTGTTTGATCATGCAAAAGGTAATTGATCATGAAACAGGTATGTTTGATCATGAAACCGGTCAAGGTGTGTTTGATCATGCAACAGGTGTGATTGATCATAAAACAGGTCAGGGTATGTTTGATTATGAAATAATTGTGATTGATCATGAAACTGGTGTGTTTGATCATGAAACAGGTTTTTGAACATGAAACAGGTGTGATTGTTCATGAAACAGGTATGTTTGATCATGAAAGAGGTGTGATTGATCATGAAGCAGGAGTGATTGATTATGAAACAGGTATGATTGCACATGAAACAGATGTGATTGGTCATGAAACAGGTGTGTGTGATCATGAAAAAGGTAATTGATCATGAAACAGGTGTAATTGATCATGAAAAAGGTTTTTGATCATGAAACAGCTCAAGGTGAGTTTGATCATGAAACAGGTGTGTTTGATCATGTAACAGGTATGATTGATTGAGAAACAAGTGTGATTGATCAGAAACAGGTATGATTGATCATGAAACAGGTCAGGGTGTGTTTGATCATGAAACAGGTGTGATTGATCATGTAACAGGTGTGATTGATCATCAAAAAGGTTTGTTTGATCATGAAGCAGGTGTGATTGATCATGAAACAGGTGAGGGAGAGTTTGATCATGAAAAGGGTGTGATTGATCATGAAACAGGTGTGCTTGATCATGAAACAGGTGTTTTTGATCATGAAACACGTGAGTTTGTTCATGAAATAGGTGTGATTGCGGATGTGATTGATCATGAATCACGTGTGTTTGATCATGAAACAGGTCTGATTGATCATGAAACAGGTCAGTGTGTGTTTGATCATGAAATAGTTGTGATTGATCATGAAACTGGTGTGTTTGATCATGTAACAGGTGTGTTTGATCATGAAACAGGTATGATTGATCATGAAACAGTGTGATTTATCATGAATCGTGTGCATGATCATGTAACAAGTGTGATTGATCATGAAACAGGTATGATTGATCATGAAAAAGGTCTGCTGATTATGAAACAGGTGTGATTGATACTGAACAGGTGTGTTTGATATTGAAACCGGTCAGGGTGTGTTTGATCATGAAACAGATGTGATTGATCTCGGAACAGTTATACTTGAGCATGAAAGCGGTGCGACTGATCATGAAACGGGTGTGATTGATCATGAAACAAGTGTGATTGATCATGAAACAGGTGTGATTGATCATGAAACAGGTGTGGTTGATCATGAAACAGGTGTGTTTGATCATGAAATGGGTGTGATTGATCATGAAACAGGTATGTTTGATCATGAAACAGGTCAAGGTGTGCTTGATCATGAAACAGGTGTGATTGATCATGAAACAGATCTGTTTGATCATGAAACAGGTATGATTGATCGTGAAACCTGTGTGATTGATCATGAAACAGGTCAGGGTGTGCATATCATGAAACCGGTGTGATTGATTATAAAACAGGTGTGATGATCATGAAACAAATGTGAGTGATCATGAAACAAGTCAGGGTTTGTTTCATCATGAAATAGGCGTGATTTATCATGAAACATGTGTGGTTGATCATGAAAAGGGTGTGATTGTTCATGAAACAGGTATGTTTGATCATGAAACAGGTCAAGGTGTGTTTGATCATGAAACAGGTGTGATTGATCATAAAACAGGTCAGGATATGTTTGATTATGAAATAATTGTGATTGATCATGAAACTGGTGTGTTTGATCATGAAACAGGTTTTTGATGATGAAACATGTGTGATTGATCATGACACAGGTGTGATTGATCATGGAACAGGTATACTTGAGCATGAAACCGGTGCGATTGATCATGAAACAGGTGTGATTGATCATGAAACAGGTGTGATTGATCATGAAACTGGTGTGTTTGATCATGAATCAGGTTTTTGATCATGAAACAGGTGTGATTGATCATGAAACAGGTGTGATTGATCAGGAAACAGGTCAGGGTTTTTTGATCATGACGCAGACGCGATTGATCATGAAACAGGTCACGGCATGTTTGATCATGAAACAGGTGTGATTGCTCATGAAACAGTTGCGATTGATGATGAAACAGTGTGATTGATCATGAAACAGGTATGAATGATCATGAAACAGGTGTGTTAGATCACGAAACAGGTGTGATTGATCATAAAACAGGTCAGGGTATATTTGATTATAAAATAATTGTGATTGATCATGAAACTGGTGTGTATGATCATAAAACAGGTCAGGGTATGTTTGATTATGAAATAATTGTGATTGATCATGATACTGGTGTGTTTGATCATGAAACAGGTTTTTGATCATGAAACAGGTCAAGGTGTGTTTGATCATGAAACAGGTATGATTGATCATGGAACAGGTATACTTGAGCATGAAACCGGTGCGATTGATCATGAAACAGGTGTGATTGATCATGAAACAGGTGTGATTGATCATGAAACAGGTGTGATTGATCATGGAACAAATCATGGTCTGTTTGATCATGCAACAGGTGCGATTGATTATCAAAAAGGTTTGTTTGATCATGAAGCAGGTGTGATTGATCATGAAACAGGTGTGTCTGATATGCAACAGGTGTCTTTGTTCAGGAAACAGTTATGATTGATCATGAAACAGATGTGTTTGATCATGAAACAGATCAAGGTGTTTTTGATCATGAAACAGGTGTGATTGATCATGAAACAGGTCTGGTTGATCATGAGACAGGTGCGATTGATCATGAAACAGGTCAGCTTGTGTATTATCATGAAACAATTTTGATTGATCAAGAAACAGGTGTGATTGATCATGAAACAGGTCTGTTTGATCATGAAACAGGTGTGATTGATCTTGAAACTAATGTGATTGATCATGAAGCAGGTGTGATTGATCATGAAACAGGTCAGGGTGTGTTTGATCATGAAACAGGTATGATTGATCATGAAACAGGTGTGATTGATCATGAAACAGGTGTTTTTGTTCATGGAACAGGTATACTTGAGCATGAAACCGGTGCGAATGATCATGAAACAGGTGTGATTGATCATGAAACATGTGTGATTGATCATGAAACAGGTGTGGTTGATCTTGAAATGTGTGTGATTGATCATGAAACAGGTATGTTTGATCATGAAACAGGTCAAGGTGTGTTTGATCATGAAACAGGTGTGATTGATCATAAAACAGGTCAGGGTATGTTTGATTATGAAATAATTGTGATTGATCATGAAACTGGTGTGTTTGATCATGAAACAGGTGCGATTGATCATGAAACAGGTGTGATTGATCATGAAACAGGTGTGATTGATCATGGAACAGGTATACTTGAGCATGAAACTGGTGCGATTGATCATGAAACAGGTGTGATTGATCATGAAACATGTGTGGTTGATCATGAAACGGGTGTGATTGTTCATGAAACAGGTATGTTTGATCATGAAACAGGTCAAGGTGTGTTTGATCATGAAACAGGTGTGATTTATCATAAAACAGGTCAGGGTATGTTTGATTATGAAATAATTGTGATTGATCATGAAACTGGTGTGTTTGATCATGAAACAGGTTTTTGATGATGAAACATGTGTGATTGATCATGACACAGGTGTGATTGATCATGGAACAGGTATATTTGAGCATGAAACCAGTGCGATTGATCATGAAACAGTTGTGATTGATCATGAAAGAGGTGTGATTGATCATGAAACATTTGTGATTGATCATGAAACAAATCATGGTCTGTTTGATCATGCAACAGGTGCAATTGATTATCAAAAAGGTTTGTTTGTTCATGAAGCAGGTGTGATTGATCATGAAACAGGTGTGTCTGATATGCAACAGGTGTGTTTGTTCAGGAAACAGGTATGATTGATCATGAAACAGGTGTGTTTGATCATGAAACAGATCAAGGTGTTTTTGATCATGAAACAGGTGTGATTGATCATGAAACAGGTCTGGTTGATCATGAGACAGATATAATTGATTGTGAAACAAGTGTGGTTGATCATGAAGCAGGTGCGATTGATCATGAAACAGGTCAGCTAGCGTATTATCATGAAACAATTTTGATTGATCATGAAACAGGTGTGATTGATCATGAAACAGGTCTGTTTGATCATGAAACAGGTGTGATTGATCGTGAAACAAATGTGATTGATCATGAAGCAGGTGTGATTGATCATGAAACAGGTCAGGGTGTGTTTGATCATGAAACAGGTGTGATTGATCATAAAACAGGTGTTTTTGATCATGGAACAGGTATACTTGAGCATGAAACCGGTGCGAATGATCATGAAACAGGTGTGATTGATCATGAAACAGGTGTGATTGATCATGAAACAGGTGTGGTTGATCATGAAATGGGTGTGATTGATCATGAAACAGGTATGTTTGATCATGAAACAGGTCAAGGTGTGCTTGATCATGAAACAGTTGTGATTGATCATGAAACAGATCTGTTTGATCATGAAACAGGTATGATTGATCGTGAAACCTGTGTGATTGATCATGAAACAGGTCAGGGTGTGCATATCATAAAACCGGTGTGATTGATTATGAAACAGGTGTGATGATCATGAAACAAATGTGATTGATCATGAAACAGGTCAGGGTATGTTTGATTATGAAATAATTGTGATTGATCATGAAACTGGTGTGCTTGATCATGAAACAGGTTTTTGATCATGAAACAGGTGTGATTGATCATGAAACAGGTGTGATTGATCATGGAACAGGTATACTTGAGCATGAAACCGGTGCGATTGATCATGAAACAGGTGTGATTGATCATGAAACATGTGTGGTTGATCATGAAACGGGTGTGATTGTTCATGAAACAGGTATGATTGATCATGAAACAGGTCAAGGTGTGTTTGATCATGAAACAGGTGTGATTGATCATAAAACAGGTCAGGGTATGTTTGATTATGAAATAATTGTGATTGATCATGAAACTGGTGTGTTTGATCATGAAACAGGTTTTTGATCATGAAACAGGTGTGATTGATCATGACACAGGTGTGATTGATCATGGAACAGGTATACTTGAGCATGAAACCGGTGTGATTGATCATGAAACAGGTGTGATTGATCATGAAACAAATCATGGTCTGTTTGATCATGTAACAGGTGCGATTGATTACCAAAAAGGTTTGTTTGATCATGAAACAGGTGTGATTGATCATGAAACAGGTCTGGTTGATCATGAGACAGATATAATTGATTGTGAAACAAGTGTGGTTGATCATGAAGCAGGTGCGATTGATCATGAAACAGGTCAGCTAGCGTATTATCATGAAACAATTTTGATTGATCATGAAACAGGTGTGATTGATCATGAAACAGGTCTGTTTGATCATGAAACAGGTGTGATTGATCGTGAAACAAATGTGATTGATCATGAAGCAGGTGTGATTGATCATGAAACAGGTCAGGGTGTGTTTGATCATGAAACAGGTGTGATTGATCATGAAACAGGTGTGATTGATCATGAAACAGGTGTTTTTGATCATGGAACAGGTATACTTGAGCATGAAACCGGTGCAAATGATCATGAAACAGGTGTGATTGATCATGAAACAGGTGTGATTGATCATGAAACAGGTGTGGTTGATCATGAAATGGGTGTGATTGATCATGAAACAGATATGTTTGATCATGAAACAGGTCAAGGTGTGTTTGATCATGAAACAGGTGTGATTGATCATAAAACAGGTCAGGGTATGTTTGATTATGAAATAATTGTGATTGATCATGAAACTGGTGTGCTTGATCATGAAACAGGTTTTTGATCATGAAACAGGTGTGATTGATCATGAAACAGGTGTGATTGATCATGGAACAGGTATACTTGAACATGAAACCGGTGCGATTGATCATGAAACAGGTGTGATTGATCATGAAGCAGGTGTGATTGATCATGAAACAGGTGTGTCTGATCATGCAACAGGTGTGTTTGTTCAGGAAACAGGTATGATTGATCATGAAACAGGTGTGTTTGATCATGAAACAGATCAAGGTGTTTTTGATCATGAAACAGGTGTGATTGATCATGAAACAGGTCTGGTTGATCATGAGACAGGTATGATTGATCGTGAAACAAGTGTGGTTGATCATGAAGCAGGTGCGATTGATCATGAAACAGGTCAGCTTGTGTATTATCATGAAACAATTTTGATTGATCAAGAAACAGGTGTGATTGATCATGAAACAGGTCTGTTTGATCATGAAACAGGTGTGATTGATCGTGAAACAAATGTGATTGATCATGAAGCAGGTGTGATTGATCATGAAACAGGTCAGGGTGTGTTTGATCATGAAACAGGTGTGATTGATCATGAAACAGGTGTGATTGATCATGAAACAGGTGTTTTTGATATGGAAATCAGTCAGGGTTTGTTTGATCATGAAACATGTGAGTTTGATCATGAACGTGTGTGATTGATAATGAAACAGGTGTGTTTGATCATGAAAAAGGTGTTTGATCATGAAACATGTGTGATTGATCATGAAAAAGGTTTTTGATCATGAAACAGCTCAAGTTGTGTTTGATCATGAAACAGGTGTGTTTGATCATGAAACAGTTGTGATTGATCATGAAACAAATCATGGTCTGTTTGATCATGCAACAGGTGCGATTGATCATCAAAAAGGTCTGTTTGATCATGAAGCAGGTGTGATTGATCATGAAGCAGGAGTGATTGATCATGAAACAGGTCAGGGTGTGTTTGTTCATGAAGCAGGTGTGATTGATAATGAAACAGATGTGATTGATCATGAAACAGGTGTGTTTGTTCAGGAAACGGGTTTGATTGATCATAAAGCACGTGTGTTTGATCATGCAAAAGGTAATTGATCATGAAACAGGTATGTTTGATCATGAAACAGGTCAAGGTGTGTTTGATCATGCAACAGGTGTGATTGATCATAAAACAGGTCAGGGTATGTTTGATTATGAAATAATTGTGATTGATCATGAAACTGGTGTGTTTGATCATGAAACAGGTTTTTGAACATGAAACAGGTGTGATTGTTCATGAAACAGGTGTGTTTGATCATGAAAGAGGTGTGATTGATCATGAAGCAGGAGTGATTGATCATGAAACAGGTATGATTGCACATGAAACAGATGTGATTGGTCATGAAACAGGTGTGTGTGATCATGAAAAAGGTAATTGATCATGAAACAGGTGTAATTGATCATGAAAAAGGTTTTTGATCATGAAACAGCTCAAGGTGAGTTTGATCATGAAACAGGTGTGTTTGATCATGTAACAGGTATGATTGATTGAGAAACAAATGTGATTGATCAGAAACAGGTATGATTGATCATGAAACAGGTCAGGGTGTGTTTGATCATGAAACAGGTGTGATTGATCATGTAACAGGTGTGATTGATCATGAAACAATTGTGATTGATCATGAATCAAATAATGCTCTGTTTGATCATGCAACAGGTGCGATTGATCATCAAAAAGGTTTGTTTGATCATGAAGCAGGTGTGATTAATCATGAAACAGGTGAGGGAGAGTTTGATCATGAAAAGGGTGTGATTGATCATGAAACAGGTGTGCTTGATCATGAAACAGGTGTGTTTGATCATGAAACACGTGAGTTTGTTCATGAAATAGGTGTGATTGCGGATGTGATTGATCATGAAACAGGTGTGTTTGATCATGAAACAGGTCTGATTGATCATGAAACAGGTCAGTGTGTGTTTGATCATGAAATAGTTGTGATTGATCATGAAACTGGTGTGTTTGATCATGAAACAGGTGTGTTTGATCATGAAACAGGTATGATTGATCATGAAACAGTGTGATTTATCATGAATCATGTGCATGATCATGTAACAAGTGTGATTGATCATGAAACAGGTATGATTGATCATGAAAAAGGTCTGCTGATTATGAAACAGGTGTGATTGATACTGAACAGGTGTGTTTGATATTGAAACCGGTCAGGGTGTGTTTGATCATGAAACAGATGTGATTGATCTCGGAACAGTTATACTTGAGCATGAAAGCGGTGCGACTGATCATGAAACGGGTGTGATTGATCATGAAACAAGTGTGATTGATCATGAAACAGGTGTGGTTGATCATGAAATGGGTGTGATTGATCATGAAACAGGTGTGTTTGATCATGAAACGGGTGTGATTGTTCATGAAATAGGTATGTTTGATCATGAAACAGGTCAAGGTGTGTTTGATCATGAAACGGGTGTGATTGATCATAAAACAGGTCAGGATATGTTTGATTATGAAATAATTGTGATTGTTCATGAAACTGGTGTGTTTGATCATGAAACAGGTTTTTGATCATGAAACAGGTGTGATTGATCATGAAACAGGTGTGGTTGATCATGAAACAGGTGTGGTTGATCATGAAATGGGTGTGATTGATCATGAAACAGGTATGTTTGATCATGAAACAGGTCAAGGTGTGCTTGATCATGAAACAGTTGTGATTGATCATGAAACAGATCTGTTTGATCATGAAACAGGTATGATTGATCGTGAAACCTGTGTGATTGATCATGAAACAGGTCAGGGTGTGCATATCATAAAACCGGTGTGATTGATTATGAAACAGGTGTGATGATCATGAAACAAATGTGATTGATCATGAAACAAGTCAGGGTTTGTTTGATCATGAAATAGGCGTGATTGATCATGAAACAGGTGTGATTGATCATGGAACAGGTGTGTTTGATATTAAAACATGTGTGTTTGATCATGAAACAGGTGTGTTTGCTCATTAAACGGATGTGATTGAGCATGAAACAGGTGTGTGTGATCATGAAACAGGTGTAATTGATCATGAAACAGGTGTGTTTTATCATGAAAGAGGTGTGATTGATCGTGAAGCAGGAGTGATTGATCATGAAACAGGTATGATTGCACATGAAACAGATGTGATTGATCATGAAACAGGTGTGTTTGATCATGACACAGGTGTGATTGATCATGGAACAGGTATACTTGAGCATGAAACCGGTGTGATTGATCATGAAGCAGGAGTGATTGATCATGAAACAGGTATGATTGCACATGAAACAGATGTGATTGATCATGAAACAGGTGTGTTTGATCATGACACAGGTGTGATTGATCATGGAACAGGTATGCTTGAGCATGAAACCGGTGTGATTGATCATGAAACAGGTGTGATTGATCATGAAACAAATCATGGTCTGTTTGATCATGCAACAGGTGCGATTGATTATCAAAAAGGTTTGTTTGATCATGAAGCAGGTGTGATTGATCATGAAACAGGTGTGTCTGATCATGCAACAGGTGTGTTTGTTCAGGAAACAGGTATGATTGATCATGAAACAGGTGTGTTTGATCATGAAACAGATCAAGGTGTTTTTGATCATGAAACAGGTGTGATTGATCATGAAACAGGTCTGGTTGATCATGAGACAGGTATGATTGATCGTGAAACAAGTGTGGTTGATCATGAAGCAGGTGCGATTGATCATGAAACAGGTCAGCTTGTGTTTTATCATGAAACAATTTTGATTGATCAAGAAACAGGTGTGATTGATCATAAAACAGGTCTTTTTGATCATGAAACAGGTGTGATTGATCGTGAAACAAATGTGATTGATCATGAAGCAGGTGTGATTGATCATGAAACAGGTCAGGGTGTGTTTGATCATGAAACAGGTGTGATTGATCATGAAACAGGTGTTATTGATCATGAAACAGGTGTTTTTGATATGGAAATCGGTCAGGGCTTGTTTGATCATGAAACATGTGAGTTTGATCATGAACGTGTGTGATTGATAATGAAACAGGTGTGTTTGATCATGAAAAAGGTGATTGATCAAGAAACATGTGTGATTGATCATGAAAAAGGTTTTTGATCATGAAACAGCTCAAGTTGTGTTTGATCATGAAACAGGTGTGTTTGATCATGAAACAGTTGTGATTGATCATGAAACAAATCATGGTCTGTTTGATCATGCAACAGGTGCGATTGATCATCAAAAAGGTTTGTTTGATCATGAAGCAGGTGTGATTGATCATGAAGCAGGAGTGATTGATCATGAAACAGGTCAGGGTGTGTTTGTTCATGAAGCAGGTGTGATTGATAATGAAACAGATGTGATTGATCATGAAACAGGAGTGTTTGATATTGAAATCGATCAGGGTGTGTTTGATCATGAAACGGGTGAGTTTGATCATGAACATGTGTGATTGATCATGAAACAGGTGTGTCTGATCATGAAACAGGTGTGTTTGTTCAGGAAACGGGTATGATTGATCATAAAACACGTGTGTTTGATCATGAAACAGGTCAAGGTGTGCTTGATCATGAAACAGGTGTCACTGATCATGAAACAGATCTGTTTGATCATGAAACAGGTATGATTGATCGTGAAACCTGTGTGATTGATCATGAAACAGGTCAGGGTGTGCATATCATGAAACCGGTGTGATTGATTATGAAACAGGTGTGATGATCATGAAACAAATGTGAGTGATCATGAAACAAGTCAGGGTTTGTTTCATCATGAAATAGGCGTGATTGATCATGAACCAGGTGTGATTGGTCATGGAACAGGTGTGTTTGATATTAAAACATGTGTGTTTGATCATGAAACAGGTGTGTTTGCTCATTAAACGGATGTGATTGATCATGAAACAGGTGTGTTTGATCATGAAACAGGTGTGATTGATCATGGAACAGGTGTGTTTGATCATGAAACAGGTGTGTGTGATCATGAAACAGGTGTGATTGATCATGAAACAGGTGTGTTTTATCATGAAAGCGGTGTGATTGATCATGAAGCAGGAGTGATTGATCATGAAACAGGTATGATTGCACATGAAACAGATGTGATTCATTATGAAACAGGTGTGTTTGATCATGCAAAATGTAATTGATCATGAAACAGGTGTAATTGATCATGAAAAAGGTTTTTGATCATGAAACAGCTCAAGGTGAGTTTGATCATGAAACAGGTGTGTTTGATCATGTAACAGGTATGATTGATTGAGAAACAAGTGTGATTGATCAGAAACAGGAATGATTGATCATGAAACAGGTCAGGGTGTGTTTGATCATGAAACAGGTGTGATTGATCATGTAACAGGTGTGATTGATCATGAAACAATTGTGATTGATCATGAATCAAATAATGCTCTGTTTGATCATGCAACAGGTGCGATTGATCATCAAAAAGATTTGTTTGGTCATGAAGCAGGTGTGATTGATCATGAAACAGATGATGGAGAGTTTGATCATGAAAAGGGTGTGATTGATCATGAAACAGGTGTGCTTGATCATGAAACAGGTGTGTTTGATCATGAAACACGTGAGTTTGTTCATGAAATCGGTGTGATTGCGGATGTGATTGATCATGAAACACGTGTGTTTGATCATGAAACAGGTCTGATTGATCATGAAACAGGTCAGTGTGTTTTGATCATGAAATAGTTGTGATTGATCATGAATCTGGTGTGTTTGATCATTAAACAGGTGTGTTTGATCATGAACCAGGTATGATTGATCATGAAACAGGTGTGATTGATCATGAATCATGTGCATGATCATGTAACAAGTGTGATTGATCACGAAACAGGTATGATTGATCATGAAAAAGGTCTGCTGATTATGAAACAGGTGTGATTGATACTGAACAGGTGTGTTTGATATTGAAACTGGTCAGGTTGTATTTGATCATGAAACAGATGTGATTGATCTCAGAACAGGTATACTTGAGCATGAAAGCGGTGCGACTGATCATGAAACAAGTGTGATTGATCATGAAACAGGTGTGATTGATCATGAATCATGTGCATGATCATGTAACAAGTGTGATTGATCACGAAACAGGTATGATTGATCATGAAAAAGGTCTGCTGATTATGAAACAGGTGTGATTGATACTGAACAGGTGTGTTTGATATTGAAACCGGTCAGGTTGTGTTTGATCATGAAACAGATGTGATTGATCTCAGAACAGGTATACTTGAGCATGAAAGCGGTGCGACTGATCATGAAACAAGTGTGATTGATCATGAAACAGGTGTGGTTGATCATGAAATGGGTGTGATTGATCATGAAACAGGTGTGTTTGATCATGAAACGGGTGTGATTGTTCATGAAACAGGTATGTTTGATCATGAAACAGGTCAAGGTGTGTTTGATCATGAAACGGGTTTTTGATCATGAAACAGGTGTGATTGATCATGAAACAGGTGTGGTTGATCATGAAACAGGTGTGGTTGATCATGAAATGGGTGTGATTGATCATGAAACAGGTATGTTTGATCATGAAACAGGTCAAGGTGTGCTTGATCATGAAACAGGTGTGATTGATCATGAAACAGATCTGTTTGATCATGAAACAGGTATGATTGATCGTGAAACAGGTATGTTTGATCATGAAACAGTTCAAGGTGTGTTTGAGCATGAAACAGGTGTGATTGATCATAAAACAGGTCAGGATATGTTTGATTATGAAATAATTGTAATTGATCATGAAACTGGTGTGTTTGATCATGAAACAGGTTTTTGATCATGAAACAGGTGTGATTGATCATGAAACAGTTGTGATTGATCATGAATCAAATAATGCTCTGTTTGATCATGCAACAGGTGCGATTGATCATTAAAATGGTTTGTTTGATCATGAAGCAGGTGTGATTGATCATGAAACAGGTGTGTCTGATCATGCAACAGGTGTGTTTGTTCAGGAAACAGGTATGATTGATCATGAAACAGGTGTGTTTGATCATGAAACAGATCAAGGTGTTTTTGATCATGAAACAGGTGTGATTGATCATGAAACAGGTCTGGTTGATCATGAGACAGGTATGATTGATCGTGAAACAAGTGTGGTTGATCATGAAGCAGGTGCGATTGATCATGAAACAGGTCAGCTTGTGTTTTATCATGAAACAATTTTGATTGATCAAGAAACAGGTGTGATTGATCATTAAACAGGTCTGTTTGATCATGAAACAGGTGTGATTGATCGTGAAACAAATGTGATTGATCATGAAGCAGGTGTGATTGATCATGAAACAGGTCAGGGTGTGTTTGATCATGAAACAGGTGTGATTGATCATGAAACAGGTGTGATTGATCATGAAACAGGTGTTTTTGATATGGAAATCAGTCAGGGTTTGTTTGATCATGAAACATTTGAGTTTGATCATGAACGTGTGTGATTGATAATGAAACAGGTGTGTTTGATCATGAAAAAGGTGTTTGATCATGAAACATGTGTGATTGATCATGAAAAAGGTTTTTGATCATGAAACAGCTCAAGTTGTGTTTGATCATGAAACAGGTGTGTTTGATCATGAAACAGTTGTGATTGATCATGAAACAAATCATGGTCTGTTTGATCATGCAACAGGTGCGATTGATCATCAAAAAGGTTTGTTTGATCATGAAGCAGGTGTGATTGATCATGAAGCAGGAGTGATTGATCATGAAACAGGTCAGGGTGTGTTTGTTCATGAAGCAGGTGTGATTGATAATGAAACAGATGTGATTGATCATGAAACAGGTGTGTTTGTTCAGGAAACGGGTATGATTGATCATAAAACACGTGTGTTTGATCATGCAAAAGGTAATTGATCATGAAACAGGTATGTTTGATCATGAAACAGGTCAATGTGTGTTTGATCATGCAACAGGTGTGATTGATCATAAAACAGGTCAGGGTATGTTTGATTATGAAATAATTGTGATTGATCATGAAACTGGTGTGTTTGATCATGCAACAGGTGCGATTGATTATCAAAAAGGTTTGTTTGATCATGAAGCAGGTGTGATTGATCATGAAACAGGTGTGTCTGATCATGCAACAGGTGTGTTTGTTCAGGAAACAGGTATGATTGATCATGAAACAGGTGTGATTGATCATGAAGCAGGTGTGGTTGATCATGAAACAGGTGTTTTTGATATGGAAATCGGTCAGGGTTTGTGTGATCATGAAACTGGTATGATTGATCATGAAACAGGTGTGATTGATCATGAATCATGTGAATGATCATGTAACAAGTGTGACTGATCATGAAACAGGCATGATTGATCATGAAAAAGGTCTGCTGATTATGAAACAGGTGTGATTGATAATGAACAGGTGGGTTTGATATTGAAACCGGTCAGGGTGTGTTTGATCATGAAACAGGTGTGATTGATCATGGAACAGGTGTGATTGATCATGAAACAGGTGTGGTTGATCATGAAAAGGGTGTGATTGATCATGAAACAGGTGTGTTTGATCATGAAACGGGTGTGATTGTTCATAAAACAGGTATGTTTGATCATGAAACAGGTCAAGGTGTGTTTGATCATGAAACAGGTGTGATTGATCATAAAACAGGTCAGGGTATGTTTGATTATGAAATAATTGTGATTGATCATGAAACTGGTATGTTTGATCATGAAACAGGTTTTTGAACATGAAAAAGGTGTGATTGATCATGAAACAGGTGTGTTTGATCATGAAAGAGGTGTGATTGATCATGAAGCAGGAGTGATTGATCATGAAACAGGTATGATTGCACATGAAACAGATGTGATTGGTCATGAAACAGGTGTGTGTGATCATGAAAAAGGTAATTGATCATGAAACAGGTGTAATTGATCATGAAAAAGGTTTTTGATCATGAAACAGCTCAAGGTGAGTTTGATCATGAAACAGGTGTGTTTGATCATGTAACAGGTATGATTGATTGAGAAACAAGTGTGATTGATCAGAAACAGTTATGATTGATCATGAAACAGGTCAGGGTGTGTTTGATCATGAAACAGGTGTGATTGATCATGTAACAGGTGTGATTGATCATGAAACAATTGTGATTGATCATGAATCAAATAATGCTCTGTTTGATCATGCAACAGGTGCGATTGATCATCAAAAAGGTTTGTTTGATCATGAAGCAGGTGTGATTGATCATGAAACAGGTGAGGGAGAGTTTGATCATGAAAAGGGTGTGATTGATCATGAAACAGGTGTGCTTGATCATGAAACAGGTGTGTTTGATCATGAAACACGTGAGTTTGTTCATGAAATAGGTGTGATTGCGGATGTGATTGATCATGAATCACGTGTGTTTGATCATGAAACAGGTCTGATTGATCATGAAACAGGTCAGTGTATGTTTGATCATGAAATAGTTGTGATTGATCATGAAACTGGTGTGTTTGATCATGAAACAGGTGTGTTTGATCATGAAACAGGTATGATTGATCATGAAACAGTGTGATTTATCATGAATCATGTGCATGATCATGTAACAAGTGTGATTGATCATGAAACAGGTATGATTGATCATGAAAAAGGTCTGCTGATTATGAAACAGGTGTGATTGATACTGAACAGGTGTGTTTGATATTGAAACCGGTCAGGGTGTGTTTGATCATGAAACAGATGTGATTGATCTCGGAACAGTTATACTTGAGCATGAAAGTGGTGTGACTGATCATGAAACGGGTGTGATTGATCATGAAACAAGTGTGATTGATCATGAAACAGGTGTGGTTGATCATGAAATGGGTGTGATTGATCATGAAACAGGTGTGTTTGATCATGAAACGGGTGTGATTGTTCATGAAATAGGTATGTTTGATCATGAAACAGGTCAAGGTGTGTTTGATCATGAAACGGGTGTGATTGATCATAAAACAGGTCAGGATATGTTTGATTATGAAATAATTGTGATTGTTCATGAAACTGGTGTGTTTGATCATGAAACAGGTTTTTGATCATGAAACAGGTGTGATTGATCATGAAACAGGTGTGGTTGATCATGAAACAGGTGTGGTTGATCATGAAATGGGTGTGATTGATCATGAAACAGGTATGTTTGATCATGAAACAGGTCAAGGTGTGCTTGATCATGAAACAGGTGTGATTGATCATGAAACAGATCTGTTTGATCATGAAACAGGTATGATTGATCGTGAAACCTGTGTGATTGATCATGAAACAGGTCAGGGTGTGCATATCATGAAACCGGTGTGATTGATTATGAAACAGGTGTGATGATCATGAAACAAATGTGATTGATCATGAAACAAGTCAGGGTTTGTTTGATCATGAAATAGGCGTGATTGATCATGAAACAGGTGTGATTGATCATGGAACAGGTGTGTTTGATATTAAAACATGTGTGTTTGATCATGAAACAGGTGTGTTTGCTCATTAAACGGATGTGATTGATCATGAAACAGGTGTGTGTGATCATGAAACAGGTGTGATTGATCATGAAACAGGTGTGTTTTATCATGAAAGAGGTGTGATTGATCGTGAAGCAGGAGTGATTGATCATGAAACAGGTATGATTGCACATGAAACAGATGTGATTGATCATGAAACAGGTGTGTTTGATCATGACACAGGTGTGATTGATCATGGAACAGGTATACTTGAGCATGAAACCGGTGTGATTGATCATGAAGCAGGAGTGATTGATCATGAAACAGGTATGATTGCACATGAAACAGATGTGATTGATCATGAAACAGGTGTGTTTGATCATGACACAGGTGTGATTGATCATGGAACAGGTATGCTTGAGCATGAAACCGGTGTGATTGATCATGAAACAGGTGTGATTGATCATGAAACAAATCATGGTCTGTTTGATCATGCAACAGGTGCGATTGATTATCAAAAAGGTTTGTTTGATCATGAAGCAGGTGTGATTGATCATGAAACAGGTGTGTCTGATCATGCAACAGGTGTGTTTGTTCAGGAAACAGGTATGATTGATCATGAAACAGGTGTGTTTGATCATGAAACAGATCAAGGTGTTTTTGATCATGAAACAGGTGTGATTGATCATGAAACAGGTCTGGTTGATCATGAGACAGGTATGATTGATCGTGAAACAAGTGTGGTTGATCATGAAGCAGGTGCGCTTGATCATGAAACAGGTCAGCTTGTGTTTTATCATGAAACAATTTTGATTGATCAAGAAACGGGTGTGATTGATCATAAAACAGGTCTTTTTGATCATGAAACAGGTGTGATTGATCGTGAAACAAATGTGATTGATCATGAACCAGGTGTGATTGATCATGAAACAGGTCACGGTGTGTTTGATCATGAAACAGGTGTGATTGATCATGAAACAGGTGTGATTGATCATGAAACAGGTGTTTTTGATATGGAAATCGGTCAGGGCTTGTTTGAGCATGAAACATGTGAGTTTGATCATGAACATGTGTGATTGATAATGAAACAGGTGTGTTTGATCATGAAAAAGGTGATTGATCATGAAACATGTGTGATTGATCATGAAAAAGGTTTTTGATCATGAAACAGCTCAAGTTGTGTTTGATCATGAAACAGGTGTGTTTGATCATGAAACAGTTGTGATTGATCATGAAACAAATCATGGTCTGTTTGATCATGCAACAGGTGCGATTGATCATCAAAAAGGTTTGTTTGATCATGAAGCAGGTGTGATTGATCATGAAGCAGGAGTGATTGATCATGAAACAGGTCAGGGTGTGTTTGTTCATGAAGCAGGTGTGATTGATAATGAAACAGATGTGAATGATCATGAAACAGGAGTGTTTGATATTGAAATCGATCAGGGTGTGTTTGATCATGAAACGGGTGAGTTTGATCATGAACATGTGTGATTGATCATGAAACAGGTGTGTCTGATCATGAAACAGGTGTGTTTGTTCAGGAAACGGGTATGATTGATCATAAAACACGTGTGTTTGATCATGAAACAGGTCAAGGTGTGCTTGATCATGAAACAGGTGTGATTGATCATGAAACAGATCTGTTTGATCATGAAACAGGTATGATTGATCGTGAAACCTGTGTGATTGATCATGAAACAGGTCAGGGTGTGCATATCATGAAACCGGTGTGATTGATTATGAAACAGGTGCGATGATCATGAAACAAATGTGAGTGATCATGAAACAAGTCAGGGTTTGTTTCATCATGAAATAGGCGTGATTGATCATGAAACAGGTGTGTTTGATCATGAAACAGGTCAAGGTGTGTTTGATCATGAAACGGGTGTGATTGATCATAAAACAGGTCAGGATATGTTTGATTATGAAATAATTGTGATTGATCATGAAACTGGTGTGTTTGATCATGAAACAGGTTTTTGATCATGAAACGGGTGTGATTGATCATGAAACAGGTGTGATTGATCATGAAACAGGTGTGGGTGATCATGAAATGGGTGTGATTGATCATGAAACAGGTATGTTTGATCATGAAACAGGTCAAGGTGTGTTTGATCATGAAACGGGTGTGATTGAACATGAAACAGGTGTGGTTGATCATGAAATGGGTGTGATTGATCATGAAACAGGTATGTTTGATCATGAAACAGGTCAAGGTGTGTTTGAGCATGAAACAGGTGTGATTGATCATAAAACAGGTCAGGATATGTTTGATTATGAAATAATTGTGATTGATCATGAAACTGGTGTGTTTGATCATGAAACAGGTTTTTGATCATGAAACAGGTCAAGGTGTGTTTGAACATCAAACAGGTGTGATTGATCATGGAACATTTATACTTGAGCATGAAACCGGTGCGATTGATCATGAAACAGGTGTGATTGATCATGAAACTGATGTGATTGATCATGAAACAGTTGTGATTGATCATGAAACAAATCATGGTCTGTTTGATCATGCAACAGGTGCGATTGATTATCAAAAAGGTGTGTTTGATTATGAAGCAGGTGTGATTGATCATGAAACAGGTGTGTCTGATCATGCAACAGGTGTGTTTGTTCAGGAAACAGGTATGATTGATCATGAAACAGGTGTGTTTGATCATGAAACAGATCAAGGTGTTTTTGATCATGAAACAGGTGTGATTGATCATGAAACAGGTCTGGTTGATCATGAGACAGGTATGATTGATCGTGAAACAAGTGTGGTTGATCATGAAGCAGGTGCGATTGATCATGAAACAGGTCAGCTTGTGTTTTATCATGAAACAATTTTGATTAATCAAGAAACAGGTGTAATTGATCATGAAACAGGACTGTTAGATCATGAAACAGGTGTGATTGATCGTGAAACAAATGTGATTGATCATGAAGCAGGTGTGATTGATCATGAAACAGGTCAGGGTGTGTTTGATCATGAAACAGGTGTGATTGATCATAAAACAGGTGTGGTTGATCATGAAACAGGTGTGTCTGATCATGAAACAGGTGTGTTTGTTCAGGAAACGGGTATGATTGATCATAAAACACGTGTGTTTGATCATGAAACAGGTCAAGGTGTGCTTGATCATGAAACAAGTGTGATTGATCATGAAACAGCTCTGTTTGATCATGAAACAGGTATGATTGATCGTGAAACCTGTGTGATTGATCATGAAACAGTTCAGGGTGTGCATATCATGAAACCGGTGTGATTGATTATGAAACAGGTGTGATGATCATGAAACAAATGTGATTGATCATGAAACAAGTCAGGGTTTGTTTCATCATGAAATAGGCGTGATTGATCATGAAACAGGTGTGATTGATCATGGAACAGGTGTGTTTGATATTAAAACATGTGTGTTTGATCATGAAACAGGTGTGTTTGCTCATTAAACGGATGTGATTGATCATGAAACAGGTGTGTTTGATCATGAAACAGGTGTGTGTGATCATGAAACAGTTGTGATTGATCATGAAACAGGTGTGTTTTATCATGAAAGAGGTGTGATTGATCATGAAGCAGGAGTGATTGATCATGAAACAGGTATGATTGCACATGAAACAGATGTGATTGATCATGAAACAGGTGTGTTTGATCATGAAAAAGGTAATTGATCATGAAACAGGTGTAATTGATCATGAAAAAGGTTTTTGATCATGAAACAGCTCAAGGTGAGTTTGATCATGAAACAGGTGTGTTTGATCATGTAACAGGTATGATTGATTGAGAAACAAGTGTGATTGATCAGAAACAGGTATGATTGATCATGAAACAGATCAGGGTGTGTTTGATCATGATACAGGTGTGATTGATGATAAAACAGTTGTGATTGATCATGTAACAGGTGTGATTGATCATGAAACAGTTGTGATTGATCATGAATCAAATAATGCTCTGTTTGATCATGCAACAGGTGCGATTGATCATCAAAAAGGTTTGTTTGATCATGAAGCAGGTGTGATTGATCATGAAACAGGTGAGGGAGAGTTTGATCATGAAAAGGGTGTGATTGATCATGAAACAGGTGTGCTTGATCATGAAACAGGTGTGTTTGATCATGAAACACGTGAGTTTGTTCATGAAATAGGTGTGATTGCGGATGTGATTGATCATGAATCACGTGTGTTTGATCATGAAACAGGTCTGATTGATCATGAAACAGGTCAGTGTATGTTTGATCATGAAATAGTTGTGATTGATCATGAAACTGGTGTGTTTGATCATGAAACAGGTGTGTTTGATCATGAAACAGGTATGATTGATCATGAAACAGTGTGATTTATCATGAATCATGTGCATGATCATGTAACAAGTGTGATTGATCATGAAACAGGTATGATTGATCATGAAAAAGGTCTGCTGATTATGAAACAGGTGTGATTGATACTGAACAGGTGTGTTTGATATTGAAACCGGTCAGGGTGTGTTTGATCATGAAACAGATGTGATTGATCTCGGAACAGGTATACTTGAGCATGAAAGCGGTGCGACTGATCATGAAACGGGTGTGATTGATCATGAAACAAGTGTGATTGATCATGAAACAGGTGTGGTTGATCATGAAATGGGTGTGATTGATCATGAAACAGGTGTGTTTGATCATGAAACGGGTGTGATTGTTCATGAAATAGGTATGTTTGATCATGAAACAGGTCAAGGTGTGTTTGATCATGAAACGGGTGTGATTGATCATAAAACAGGTCAGGATATGTTTGATTATGAAATAATTGTGATTGTTCATGAAACTGGTGTGTTTGATCATGAAACAGGTTTTTGATCATGAAACAGGTGTGATTGATCATGAAACAGGTGTGGTTGATCATGAAACAGGTGTGGTTGATCATGAAATGGGTGTGATTGATCATGAAACAGGTATGTTTGATCATGAAACAGGTCAAGGTGTGCTTGATCATGAAACAGGTGTGATTGATCATGAAACAGATCTGTTTGATCATGAAACAGGTATGATTGATCGTGAAACCTGTGTGATTGATCATGAAACAGGTCAGGGTGTGCATATCATGAAACCGGTGTGATTGATTATGAAACAGGTGTGATGATCATGAAACAAATGTGATTGATCATGAAACAAGTCAGGGTTTGTTTGATCATGAAATAGGCGTGATTGATCATGAAACAGGTGTGATTGATCATGGAACAGGTGTGTTTGATATTAAAACATGTGTGTTTGATCATGAAACAGGTGTGTTTGCTCATTAAACGGATGTGATTGAGCATGAAACAGGTGTGTGTGATCATGAAACAGGTGTGATTGATCATGAAACAGGTGTGTTTTATCATGAAAGAGGTGTGATTGATCGTGAAGCAGGAGTGATTGATCATGAAACAGGTATGATTGCACATGAAACAGATGTGATTGATCATGAAACAGGTGTGTTTGATCATGACACAGGTGTGATTGATCATGAAACAATTGTGATTGATCATGAATCAAATAATGCTCTGTTTGATCATGCAACAGGTGCGATTGATCATCAAAAAGGTTTGTTTGATCATGAAGCAGGTGTGATTAATCATGAAACAGGTGAGGGAGAGTTTGATCATGAAAAGGGTGTGATTGATCATGAAACAGGTGTGCTTGATCATGAAACAGGTGTGTTTGATCATGAAACACGTGAGTTTGTTCATGAAATAGGTGTGATTGCGGATGTGATTGATCATGAATCACGTGTGTTTGATCATGAAACAGGTCTGATTGATCATGAAACAGGTCAGTGTGTGTTTGATCATGAAATAGTTGTGATTGATCATGAAACTGGTGTGTTTGATCATGAAACAGGTGTGTTTGATCATGAAACAGGTATGATTGATCATGAAACAGTGTGATTTATCATGAATCATGTGCATGATCATGTAACAAGTGTGATTGATCATGAAACAGGTATGATTGATCATGAAAAAGGTCTGCTGATTATGAAACAGGTGTGATTGATACTGAACAGGTGTGTTTGATATTGAAACCGGTCAGGGTGTGTTTGATCATGAAACAGATGTGATTGATCTCGGAACAGTTATACTTGAGCATGAAAGCGGTGCGACTGATCATGAAACGGGTGTGATTGATCATGAAACAAGTGTGATTGATCATGAAACAGGTGTGGTTGATCATGAAATGGGTGTGATTGATCATGAAACAGGTGTGTTTGATCATGAAACGGGTGTGATTGTTCATGAAATAGGTATGTTTGATCATGAAACAGGTCAAGGTGTGTTTGATCATGAAACGGGTGTGATTGATCATAAAACAGGTCAGGATATGTTTGATTATGAAATAATTGTGATTGTTCATGAAACTGGTGTGTTTGATCATGAAACAGGTTTTTGATCATGAAACAGGTGTGATTGATCATGAAACAGGTGTGGTTGATCATGAAACAGGTGTGGTTGATCATGAAATGGGTGTGATTGATCATGAAACAGGTATGTTTGATCATGAAACAGGTCAAGGTGTGCTTGATCATGAAACAGTTGTGATTGATCATGAAACAGATCTGTTTGATCATGAAACAGGTATGATTGATCGTGAAACCTGTGTGATTGATCATGAAACAGGTCAGGGTGTGCATATCATAAAACCGGTGTGATTGATTATGAAACAGGTGTGATGATCATGAAACAAATGTGATTGATCATGAAACAAGTCAGGGTTTGTTTGATCATGAAATAGGCGTGATTGATCATGAAACAGGTGTGATTGATCATGGAACAGGTGTGTTTGATATTAAAACATGTGTGTTTGATCATGAAACAGGTGTGTTTGCTCATTAAACGGATGTGATTGAGCATGAAACAGGTGTGTGTGATCATGAAACAGGTGTAATTGATCATGAAACAGGTGTGTTTTATCATGAAAGAGGTGTGATTGATCGTGAAGCAGGAGTGATTGATCATGAAACAGGTATGATTGCACATGAAACAGATGTGATTGATCATGAAACAGGTGTGTTTGATCATGACACAGGTGTGATTGATCATGGAACAGGTATACTTGAGCATGAAACCGGTGTGATTGATCATGAAGCAGGAGTGATTGATCATGAAACAGGTATGATTGCACATGAAACAGATGTGATTGATCATGAAACAGGTGTGTTTGATCATGACACAGGTGTGATTGATCATGGAACAGGTATGCTTGAGCATGAAACCGGTGTGATTGATCATGAAACAGGTGTGATTGATCATGAAACAAATCATGGTCTGTTTGATCATGCAACAGGTGCGATTGATTATCAAAAAGGTTTGTTTGATCATGAAGCAGGTGTGATTGATCATGAAACAGGTGTGTCTGATCATGCAACAGGTGTGTTTGTTCAGGAAACAGGTATGATTGATCATGAAACAGGTGTGTTTGATCATGAAACAGATCAAGGTGTTTTTGATCATGAAACAGGTGTGATTGATCATGAAACAGGTCTGGTTGATCATGAGACAGGTATGATTGATCGTGAAACAAGTGTGGTTGATCATGAAGCAGGTACGATTGATCATGAAACAGGTCAGCTTGTGTTTTATCATGAAACAATTTTGATTGATCAAGAAACAGGTGTGATTGATCATAAAACAGGTCTTTTTGATCATGAAACAGGTGTGATTGATCGTGAAACAAATGTGATTGATCATGAAGCAGGTGTGATTGATCATGAAACAGGTCAGGGTGTGTTTGATCATGAAACAGGTGTGATTGATCATGAAACAGGTGTGATTGATCATGAAACAGGTGTTTTTGATATGGAAATCGGTCAGGGCTTGTTTGATCATGAAACATGTGAGTTTGATCATGAACGTGTGTGATTGATAATGAAACAGGTGTGTTTGATCATGAAAAAGGTGATTGATCAAGAAACATGTATGATTGATCATGAAAAAGGTTTTTGATCATGAAACAGCTCAAGTTGTGTTTGATCATGAAACAGGTATGATTGATCATGAAACAGTTGTGATTGATCATGAAACAAATCATGGTCTGTTTGATCATGCAACAGGTGCGATTGATCATCAAAAAGGTTTGTTTGATCATGAAGCAGGTGTGATTGATCATGAAGCAGGAGTGATTGATCATGAAACAGGTCAGGGTGTGTTTGTTCATGAAGCAGGTGTGATTGATAATGAAACAGATGTGATTGATCATGAAACAGGAGTGTTTGATATTGAAATCGATCAGGGTGTGTTTGATCATGAAACGGGTGAGTTTGATCATGAACATGTGTGATTGATCATGAAACAGGTGTGTCTGATCATGAAACAGGTGTGTTTGTTCAGGAAACGGGTATGATTGATCATAAAACACGTGTGTTTGATCATGAAACAGGTCAAGGTGTGCTTGATCATGAAACAGGTGTCACTGATCATGAAACAGATCTGTTTGATCATGAAACAGGTATGATTGATCGTGAAACCTGTGTGATTGATCATGAAACAGGTCAGGGTGTGCATATCATGAAACCGGTGTGATTGATTATGAAACAGGTGTGATGATCATGAAACAAATGTGAGTGATCATGAAACAAGTCAGGGTTTGTTTCATCATGAAATAGGCGTGATTGATCATGAACCAGGTGTGATTGGTCATGGAACAGGTGTGTTTGATATTAAAACATGTGTGTTTGATCATGAAACAGGTGTGTTTGCTCATTAAACGGATGTGATTGATCATGAAACAGGTGTGTTTGATCATGAAACAGGTGTGATTGATCATGGAACAGGTGTGTTTGATCATGAAACAGGTGTGTGTGATCATGAAACAGGTGTGATTGATCATGAAACAGGTGTGTTTTATCATGAAAGCGGTGTGATTGATCATGAAGCAGGAGTGATTGATCATGAAACAGGTATGATTGCACATGAAACAGATGTGATTCATTATGAAACAGGTGTGTTTGATCATGCAAAATGTAATTGATCATGAAACAGGTGTAATTGATCATGAAAAAGGTTTTTGATCATGAAACAGCTCAAGGTGAGTTTGATCATGAAACAGGTGTGTTTGATCATGTAACAGGTATGATTGATTGAGAAACAAGTGTGATTGATCAGAAACAGGAATGATTGATCATGAAACAGGTCAGGGTGTGTTTGATCATGAAACAGGTGTGATTGATCATGTAACAGGTGTGATTGATCATGAAACAATTGTGATTGATCATGAATCAAATAATGCTCTGTTTGATCATGCAACAGGTGCGATTGATCATCAAAAAGATTTGTTTGGTCATGAAGCAGGTGTGATTGATCATGAAACAGATGATGGAGAGTTTGATCATGAAAAGGGTGTGATTGATCATGAAACAGGTGTGCTTGATCATGAAACAGGTGTGTTTGATCATGAAACACGTGAGTTTGTTCATGAAATCGGTGTGATTGCGGATGTGATTGATCATGAAACACGTGTGTTTGATCATGAAACAGGTCTGATTGATCATGAAACAGGTCAGTGTGTTTTGATCATGAAATAGTTGTGATTGATCATGAATCTGGTGTGTTTGATCATTAAACAGGTGTGTTTGATCATGAACCAGGTATGATTGATCATGAAACAGGTGTGATTGATCATGAATCATGTGCATGATCATGTAACAAGTGTGATTGATCACGAAACAGGTATGATTGATCATGAAAAAGGTCTGCTGATTATGAAACAGGTGTGATTGATACTGAACAGGTGTGTTTGATATTGAAACTGGTCAGGTTGTATTTGATCATGAAACAGATGTGATTGATCTCAGAACAGGTATACTTGAGCATGAAAGCGGTGCGACTGATCATGAAACAAGTGTGATTGATCATGAAACAGGTGTGATTGATCATGAATCATGTGCATGATCATGTAACAAGTGTGATTGATCACGAAACAGGTATGATTGATCATGAAAAAGGTCTGCTGATTATGAAACAGGTGTGATTGATACTGAACAGGTGTGTTTGATATTGAAACCGGTCAGGTTGTGTTTGATCATGAAACAGATGTGATTGATCTCAGAACAGGTATACTTGAGCATGAAAGCGGTGCGACTGATCATGAAACAAGTGTGATTGATCATGAAACAGGTGTGGTTGATCATGAAATGGGTGTGATTGATCATGAAACAGGTGTGTTTGATCATGAAACGGGTGTGATTGTTCATGAAACAGGTATGTTTGATCATGAAACAGGTCAAGGTGTGTTTGATCATGAAACGGGTTTTTGATCATGAAACAGGTGTGATTGATCATGAAACAGGTGTGGTTGATCATGAAACAGGTGTGGTTGATCATGAAATGGGTGTGATTGATCATGAAACAGGTATGTTTGATCATGAAACAGGTCAAGGTGTGCTTGATCATGAAACAGGTGTGATTGATCATGAAACAGATCTGTTTGATCATGAAACAGGTATGATTGATCGTGAAACAGGTATGTTTGATCATGAAACAGTTCAAGGTGTGTTTGAGCATGAAACAGGTGTGATTGATCATAAAACAGGTCAGGATATGTTTGATTATGAAATAATTGTAATTGATCATGAAACTGGTGTGTTTGATCATGAAACAGGTTTTTGATCATGAAACAGGTGTGATTGATCATGAAACAGTTGTGATTGATCATGAATCAAATAATGCTCTGTTTGATCATGCAACAGGTGCGATTGATCATTAAAATGGTTTGTTTGATCATGAAGCAGGTGTGATTGATCATGAAACAGGTGTGTCTGATCATGCAACAGGTGTGTTTGTTCAGGAAACAGGTATGATTGATCATGAAACAGGTGTGTTTGATCATGAAACAGATCAAGGTGTTTTTGATCATGAAACAGGTGTGATTGATCATGAAACAGGTCTGGTTGATCATGAGACAGGTATGATTGATCGTGAAACAAGTGTGGTTGATCATGAAGCAGGTGCGATTGATCATGAAACAGGTCAGCTTGTGTTTTATCATGAAACAATTTTGATTGATCAAGAAACAGGTGTGATTGATCATTAAACAGGTCTGTTTGATCATGAAACAGGTGTGATTGATCGTGAAACAAATGTGATTGATCATGAAGCAGGTGTGATTGATCATGAAACAGGTCAGGGTGTGTTTGATCATGAAACAGGTGTGATTGATCATGAAACAGGTGTGATTGATCATGAAACAGGTGTTTTTGATATGGAAATCAGTCAGGGTTTGTTTGATCATGAAACATTTGAGTTTGATCATGAACGTGTGTGATTGATAATGAAACAGGTGTGTTTGATCATGAAAAAGGTGTTTGATCATGAAACATGTGTGATTGATCATGAAAAAGGTTTTTGATCATGAAACAGCTCAAGTTGTGTTTGATCATGAAACAGGTGTGTTTGATCATGAAACAGTTGTGATTGATCATGAAACAAATCATGGTCTGTTTGATCATGCAACAGGTGCGATTGATCATCAAAAAGGTTTGTTTGATCATGAAGCAGGTGTGATTGATCATGAAGCAGGAGTGATTGATCATGAAACAGGTCAGGGTGTGTTTGTTCATGAAGCAGGTGTGATTGATAATGAAACAGATGTGATTGATCATGAAACAGGTGTGTTTGTTCAGGAAACGGGTATGATTGATCATAAAACACGTGTGTTTGATCATGCAAAAGGTAATTGATCATGAAACAGGTATGTTTGATCATGAAACAGGTCAATGTGTGTTTGATCATGCAACAGGTGTGATTGATCATAAAACAGGTCAGGGTATGTTTGATTATGAAATAATTGTGATTGATCATGAAACTGGTGTGTTTGATCATGCAACAGGTGCGATTGATTATCAAAAAGGTTTGTTTGATCATGAAGCAGGTGTGATTGATCATGAAACAGGTGTGTCTGATCATGCAACAGGTGTGTTTGTTCAGGAAACAGGTATGATTGATCATGAAACAGGTGTGATTGATCATGAAGCAGGTGTGGTTGATCATGAAACAGGTGTTTTTGATATGGAAATCGGTCAGGGTTTGTGTGATCATGAAACTGGTATGATTGATCATGAAACAGGTGTGATTGATCATGAATCATGTGAATGATCATGTAACAAGTGTGACTGATCATGAAACAGGCATGATTGATCATGAAAAAGGTCTGCTGATTATGAAACAGGTGTGATTGATAATGAACAGGTGGGTTTGATATTGAAACCGGTCAGGGTGTGTTTGATCATGAAACAGGTGTGATTGATCATGGAACAGGTGTGATTGATCATGAAACAGGTGTGGTTGATCATGAAAAGGGTGTGATTGATCATGAAACAGGTGTGTTTGATCATGAAACGGGTGTGATTGTTCATGAAACAGGTATGTTTGATCATGAAACAGGTCAAGGTGTGTTTGATCATGAAACAGGTGTGATTGATCATAAAACAGGTCAGGGTATGTTTGATTATGAAATAATTGTGATTGATCATGAAACTGGTATGTTTGATCATGAAACAGGTTTTTGAACATGAAAAAGGTGTGATTGATCATGAAACAGGTGTGTTTGATCATGAAAGAGGTGTGATTGATCATGAAGCAGGAGTGATTGATCATGAAACAGGTATGATTGCACATGAAACAGATGTGATTGGTCATGAAACAGGTGTGTGTGATCATGAAAAAGGTAATTGATCATGAAACAGGTGTAATTGATCATGAAAAAGGTTTTTGATCATGAAACAGCTCAAGGTGAGTTTGATCATGAAACAGGTGTGTTTGATCATGTAACAGGTATGATTGATTGAGAAACAAGTGTGATTGATCAGAAACAGTTATGATTGATCATGAAACAGGTCAGGGTGTGTTTGATCATGAAACAGGTGTGATTGATCATGTAACAGGTGTGATTGATCATGAAACAATTGTGATTGATCATGAATCAAATAATGCTCTGTTTGATCATGCAACAGGTGCGATTGATCATCAAAAAGGTTTGTTTGATCATGAAGCAGGTGTGATTGATCATGAAACAGGTGAGGGAGAGTTTGATCATGAAAAGGGTGTGATTGATCATGAAACAGGTGTGCTTGATCATGAAACAGGTGTGTTTGATCATGAAACACGTGAGTTTGTTCATGAAATAGGTGTGATTGCGGATGTGATTGATCATGAATCACGTGTGTTTGATCATGAAACAGGTCTGATTGATCATGAAACAGGTCAGTGTATGTTTGATCATGAAATAGTTGTGATTGATCATGAAACTGGTGTGTTTGATCATGAAACAGGTGTGTTTGATCATGAAACAGGTATGATTGATCATGAAACAGTGTGATTTATCATGAATCATGTGCATGATCATGTAACAAGTGTGATTGATCATGAAACAGGTATGATTGATCATGAAAAAGGTCTGCTGATTATGAAACAGGTGTGATTGATACTGAACAGGTGTGTTTGATATTGAAACCGGTCAGGGTGTGTTTGATCATGAAACAGATGTGATTGATCTCGGAACAGTTATACTTGAGCATGAAAGTGGTGTGACTGATCATGAAACGGGTGTGATTGATCATGAAACAAGTGTGATTGATCATGAAACAGGTGTGGTTGATCATGAAATGGGTGTGATTGATCATGAAACAGGTGTGTTTGATCATGAAACGGGTGTGATTGTTCATGAAATAGGTATGTTTGATCATGAAACAGGTCAAGGTGTGTTTGATCATGAAACGGGTGTGATTGATCATAAAACAGGTCAGGATATGTTTGATTATGAAATAATTGTGATTGTTCATGAAACTGGTGTGTTTGATCATGAAACAGGTTTTTGATCATGAAACAGGTGTGATTGATCATGAAACAGGTGTGGTTGATCATGAAACAGGTGTGGTTGATCATGAAATGGGTGTGATTGATCATGAAACAGGTATGTTTGATCATGAAACAGGTCAAGGTGTGCTTGATCATGAAACAGGTGTGATTGATCATGAAACAGATCTGTTTGATCATGAAACAGGTATGATTGATCGTGAAACCTGTGTGATTGATCATGAAACAGGTCAGGGTGTGCATATCATGAAACCGGTGTGATTGATTATGAAACAGGTGTGATGATCATGAAACAAATGTGATTGATCATGAAACAAGTCAGGGTTTGTTTGATCATGAAATAGGCGTGATTGATCATGAAACAGGTGTGATTGATCATGGAACAGGTGTGTTTGATATTAAAACATGTGTGTTTGATCATGAAACAGGTGTGTTTGCTCATTAAACGGATGTGATTGATCATGAAACAGGTGTGTGTGGTCATGAAACAGGTGTGATTGATCATGAAACAGGTGTGTTTTATCATGAAAGAGGTGTGATTGATCGTGAAGCAGGAGTGATTGATCATGAAACAGGTATGATTGCACATGAAACAGATGTGATTGATCATGAAACAGGTGTGTTTGATCATGACACAGGTGTGATTGATCATGGAACAGGTATACTTGAGCATGAAACCGGTGTGATTGATCATGAAGCAGGAGTGATTGATCATGAAACAGGTATGATTGCACATGAAACAGATGTGATTGATCATGAAACAGGTGTGTTTGATCATGACACAGGTGTGATTGATCATGGAACAGGTATGCTTGAGCATGAAACCGGTGTGATTGATCATGAAACAGGTGTGATTGATCATGAAACAAATCATGGTCTGTTTGATCATGCAACAGGTGCGATTGATTATCAAAAAGGTTTGTTTGATCATGAAGCAGGTGTGATTGATCATGAAACAGGTGTGTCTGATCATGCAACAGGTGTGTTTGTTCAGGAAACAGGTATGATTGATCATGAAACAGGTGTGTTTGATCATGAAACAGATCAAGGTGTTTTTGATCATGAAACAGGTGTGATTGATCATGAAACAGGTCTGGTTGATCATGAGACAGGTATGATTGATCGTGAAACAAGTGTGGTTGATCATGAAGCAGGTGCGCTTGATCATGAAACAGGTCAGCTTGTGTTTTATCATGAAACAATTTTGATTGATCAAGAAACGGGTGTGATTGATCATAAAACAGGTCTTTTTGATCATGAAACAGGTGTGATTGATCGTGAAACAAATGTGATTGATCATGAACCAGGTGTGATTGATCATGAAACAGGTCACGGTGTGTTTGATCATGAAACAGGTGTGATTGATCATGAAACAGGTGTGATTGATCATGAAACAGGTGTTTTTGATATGGAAATCGGTCAGGGCTTGTTTGAGCATGAAACATGTGAGTTTGATCATGAACATGTGTGATTGATAATGAAACAGGTGTGTTTGATCATGAAAAAGGTGATTGATCATGAAACATGTGTGATTGATCATGAAAAAGGTTTTTGATCATGAAACAGCTCAAGTTGTGTTTGATCATGAAACAGGTGTGTTTGATCATGAAACAGTTGTGATTGATCATGAAACAAATCATGGTCTGTTTGATCATGCAACAGGTGCGATTGATCATCAAAAAGGTTTGTTTGATCATGAAGCAGGTGTGATTGATCATGAAGCAGGAGTGATTGATCATGAAACAGGTCAGGGTGTGTTTGTTCATGAAGCAGGTGTGATTGATAATGAAACAGATGTGAATGATCATGAAACAGGAGTGTTTGATATTGAAATCGATCAGGGTGTGTTTGATCATGAAACGGGTGAGTTTGATCATGAACATGTGTGATTGATCATGAAACAGGTGTGTCTGATCATGAAACAGGTGTGTTTGTTCAGGAAACGGGTATGATTGATCATAAAACACGTGTGTTTGATCATGAAACAGGTCAAGGTGTGCTTGATCATGAAACAGGTGTGATTGATCATGAAACAGATCTGTTTGATCATGAAACAGGTATGATTGATCGTGAAACCTGTGTGATTGATCATGAAACAGGTCAGGGTGTGCATATCATGAAACCGGTGTGATTGATTATGAAACAGGTGCGATGATCATGAAACAAATGTGAGTGATCATGAAACAAGTCAGGGTTTGTTTCATCATGAAATAGGCGTGATTGATCATGAAACAGGTGTGTTTGATCATGAAACAGGTCAAGGTGTGTTTGATCATGAAACGGGTGTGATTGATCATAAAACAGGTCAGGATATGTTTGATTATGAAATAATTGTGATTGATCATGAAACTGGTGTGTTTGATCATGAAACAGGTTTTTGATCATGAAACGGGTGTGATTGATCATGAAACAGGTGTGATTGATCATGAAACAGGTGTGGGTGATCATGAAATGGGTGTGATTGATCATGAAACAGGTATGTTTGATCATGAAACAGGTCAAGGTGTGTTTGATCATGAAACGGGTGTGATTGAACATGAAACAGGTGTGGTTGATCATGAAATGGGTGTGATTGATCATGAAACAGGTATGTTTGATCATGAAACAGGTCAAGGTGTGTTTGAGCATGAAACAGGTGTGATTGATCATAAAACAGGTCAGGATATGTTTGATTATGAAATAATTGTGATTGATCATGAAACTGGTGTGTTTGATCATGAAACAGGTTTTTGATCATGAAACAGGTCAAGGTGTGTTTGAACATCAAACAGGTGTGATTGATCATGGAACATTTATACTTGAGCATGAAACCGGTGCGATTGATCATGAAACAGGTGTGATTGATCATGAAACTGATGTGATTGATCATGAAACAGTTGTGATTGATCATGAAACAAATCATGGTCTGTTTGATCATGCAACAGGTGCGATTGATTATCAAAAAGGTGTGTTTGATTATGAAGCAGGTGTGATTGATCATGAAACAGGTGTGTCTGATCATGCAACAGGTGTGTTTGTTCAGGAAACAGGTATGATTGATCATGAAACAGGTGTGTTTGATCATGAAACAGATCAAGGTGTTTTTGATCATGAAACAGGTGTGATTGATCATGAAACAGGTCTGGTTGATCATGAGACAGGTATGATTGATCGTGAAACAAGTGTGGTTGATCATGAAGCAGGTGCGATTGATCATGAAACAGGTCAGCTTGTGTTTTATCATGAAACAATTTTGATTAATCAAGAAACAGGTGTAATTGATCATGAAACAGGACTGTTTGATCATGAAACAGGTGTGATTGATCGTGAAACAAATGTGATTGATCATGAAGCAGGTGTGATTGATCATGAAACAGGTCAGGGTGTGTTTGATCATGAAACAGGTGTGATTGATCATAAAACAGGTGTGATTGATCATGAAACAGGTGTGTCTGATCATGAAACAGGTGTGTTTGTTCAGGAAACGGGTATGATTGATCATAAAACACGTGTGTTTGATCATGAAACAGGTCAAGGTGTGCTTGATCATGAAACAGGTGTGATTGATCATGAAACAGCTCTGTTTGATCATGAAACAGGTATGATTGATCGTGAAACCTGTGTGATTGATCATGAAACAGTTCAGGGTGTGCATATCATGAAACCGGTGTGATTGATTATGAAACAGGTGTGATGATCATGAAACAAATGTGATTGATCATGAAACAAGTCAGGGTTTGTTTCATCATGAAATAGGCGTGATTGATCGTGAAACAGGTGTGATTGATCATGGAACAGGTGTGTTTGATATTAAAACATGTGTGTTTGATCATGAAACAGGTGTGTTTGCTCATTAAACGGATGTGATTGATCATGAAACAGGTGTGTTTGATCATGAAACAGGTGTGTGTGATCATGAAACAGTTGTGATTGATCATGAAACAGGTGTGTTTTATCATGAAAGAGGTGTGATTGATCATGAAGCAGGAGTGATTGATCATGAAACAGGTATGATTGCACATGAAACAGATGTGATTGATCATGAAACAGGTGTGTTTGATCATGAAAAAGGTAATTGATCATGAAACAGGTGTAATTGATCATGAAAAAGGTTTTTGATCATGAAACAGCTCAAGGTGAGTTTGATCATGAAACAGGTGTGTTTGATCATGTAACAGGTATGATTGATTGAGAAACAAGTGTGATTGATCAGAAACAGGTATGATTGATCAAGAAACAGGTCAGGGTGTGTTTGATCATGAAACAGGTGTGATTGATCATGTAACAGGTGTGATTGATCATGAAACAATTATGATTGATCATGAATCAAATAATGCTCTGTTTGATCATGCAACAGGTGCGATTGATCATCAAAAAGGTTTGTTTGATCATGAAGCAGGTGTGATTGATCATGAAACAGGTGAGGGAGAGTTTGATCATGAAAAGGGTGTGATTGATCATGAAACAGGTGTGCTTGATCATGAAACAGGTGTGTTTGATCATGAAACAGGTTTTTGATCATGAAACAGGTGTGATTGATCATGACACAGGTGTGATTGATCATGAAACAGGTGTTTTTGATCATGGAACAGGTATACTTGAGCATCAAACCAGTGCGAATGATCATGAAACAGGTGTGATTGATCATGAAACAGGTGTGGTTGATCATGAAATGGGTGTGATTGATCATGAAACAGGTATGTTTGATCATGAAACAGGTCAAGGTGTGTTTGATCATGAAACAGGTGTGGTTGATCATGAAATGGGTGTGATTGATCATGAAACAGGTATGTTTGATCATGAAACAGGTCAAGGTGTGTTTGATCATGAAACAGGTGTGATTGATCATGAAACAGGTGTGTTTGATCATGAAACAGTTGTGACTGATCATGAAACAGTTGTGATTGATCATGAAACAAATCATGGTCTGTTTGATCATGCAACAGGTGCGATTGATCATCAAAAAGGTTTCTTTGATCATGAAGCATGTGTGATTGATCATGAAACAGGTGAGGGAGAGTTTGGTCATGAAAAGGGTGTGATTGATCATGAAACAGGTGTGCTTGATCATGAAACAGGTGTGTTTGATCATGAAACACGTGAGTTTGTTCATGAAATAGGTGTGATTGCGGATGTGATTGATCATGAATCACGTGTGTTTGATCATGAAACAGGTCTGATTGATCATGAAACAGGTCAGTGTATGTTTGATCATGAAATAGTTGTGATTGATCATGAAACTGGTGTGTTTGATCATGAAACAGGTGTGTTTGATCATGAAACAGGTATGATTGATCATGAAACAGTGTGATTTATCATGAATCATGTGCATGATCATGTAACAAGTGTGATTGATCATGAAACAGGTATGATTGATCATGAAAAAGGTCTGCTGATTATGAAACAGGTGTGATTGATACTGAACAGGTGTGTTTGATATTGAAACCGGTCAGGGTGTGTTTGATCATGAAACAGATGTGATTGATCTCGGAACAGGTATACTTGAGCATGAAAGCGGTGCGACTGATCATGAAACGGGTGTGATTGATCATGAAACAGGTATGTTTGATCATGAAACAGGTCAAGGTGTGTTTGATCATGAAACAGGTGTGATTGATCATGAAACAGGTGTGTTTGATCATGAAACAGTTGTGACTGATCATGAAACAGTTGTGATTGATCATGAAACAAATCATGGTCTGTTTGATCATGCAACAGGTGCGATTGATCATCAAAAAGGTTTGTTTGATCATGAAGCATGTGTGATTGATCATGAAACAGGTGAGGGAGAGTTTGGTCATGAAAAGGGTGTGATTGATCATGAAACAGGTGTGCTTGATCATGAAACAGGTGTGTTTGATCATGAAACACGTGAGTTTGTTCATGAAATAGGTGTGATTGCGGATGTGATTGATCATGAATCACGTGTGTTTGATCATGAAACAGGTCTGATTGATCATGAAACAGGTCAGTGTATGTTTGATCATGAAATAGTTGTGATTGATCATGAAACTGGTGTGTTTGATCATGAAACAGGTGTGTTTGATCATGAAACAGGTATGATTGATCATGAAACAGTGTGATTTATCATGAATCATGTGCATGATCATGTAACAAGTGTGATTGATCATGAAACAGGTATGATTGATCATGAAAAAGGTCTGCTGATTATGAAACAGGTGTGATTGATACTGAACAGGTGTGTTTGATATTGAAACCGGTCAGGGTGTGTTTGATCATGAAACAGATGTGATTGATCTCGGAACAGGTATACTTGAGCATGAAAGCGGTGCGACTGATCATGAAACGGGTGTGATTGATCATGAAACAAGTGTGATTGATCATGAAACAGGTGTGGTTGATCATGAAATGGGTGTGATTGATCATGAAACAGGTGTGTTTGATCATGAAACGGGTGTGATTGTTCATGAAATAGGTATGTTTGATCATGAAACAGGTCAAGGTGTGTTTGATCATGAAACGGGTGTGATTGATCATAAAACAGGTCAGGATATGTTTGATTATGAAATAATTGTGATTGTTCATGAAACTGGTGTGTTTGATCATGAAACAGGTTTTTGATCATGAAACAGGTGTGATTGATCATGAAACAGGTGTGGTTGATCATGAAACAGGTGTGGTTGATCATGAAATGGGTGTGATTGATCATGAAACAGGTATGTTTGATCATGAAACAGGTCAAGGTGTGCTTGATCATGAAACAGGTGTGATTGATCATGAAACAGATCTGTTTGATCATGAAACAGGTATGATTGATCGTGAAACCTGTGTGATTGATCATGAAACAGGTCAGGGTGTGCATATCATGAAACCGGTGTGATTGATTATGAAACAGGTGTGATGATCATGAAACAAATGTGATTGATCATGAAACAAGTCAGGGTTTGTTTGATCATGAAATAGGCGTGATTGATCATGAAACAGGTGTGATTGATCATGGAACAGGTGTGTTTGATATTAAAACATGTGTGTTTGATCATGAAACAGGTGTGTTTGCTCATTAAACGGATGTGATTGAGCATGAAACAGGTGTGTGTGATCATGAAACAGGTGTGATTGATCATGAAACAGGTGTGTTTTATCATGAAAGAGGTGTGATTGATCGTGAAGCAGGAGTGATTGATCATGAAACAGGTATGATTGCACATGAAACAGATGTGATTGATCATGAAACAGGTGTGTTTGATCATGACACAGGTGTGATTGATCATGGAACAGGTATACTTGAGCATGAAACCGGTGTGATTGATCATGAAGCAGGAGTGATTGATCATGAAACAGGTATGATTGCACATGAAACAGATGTGATTGATCATGAAACAGGTGTGTTTGATCATGACACAGGTGTGATTGATCATGGAACAGGTATGCTTGAGCATGAAACCGGTGTGATTGATCATGAAACAGGTGTGATTGATCATGAAACAAATCATGGTCTGTTTGATCATGCAACAGGTGCGATTGATTATCAAAAAGGTTTGTTTGATCATGAAGCAGGTGTGATTGATCATGAAACAGGTGTGTCTGATCATGCAACAGGTGTGTTTGTTCAGGAAACAGGTATGATTGATCATGAAACAGGTGTGTTTGATCATGAAACAGATCAAGGTGTTTTTGATCATGAAACAGGTGTGATTGATCATGAAACAGGTCTGGTTGATCATGAGACAGGTATGATTGATCGTGAAACAAGTGTGGTTGATCATGAAGCAGGTGCGCTTGATCATGAAACAGGTCAGCTTGTGTTTTATCATGAAACAATTTTGATTGATCAAGAAACGGGTGTGATTGATCATAAAACAGGTCTTTTTGATCATGAAACAGGTGTGATTGATCGTGAAACAAATGTGATTGATCATGAACCAGGTGTGATTGATCATGAAACAGGTCACGGTGTGTTTGATCATGAAACAGGTGTGATTGATCATGAAACAGGTGTGATTGATCATGAAACAGGTGTTTTTGATATGGAAATCGGTCAGGGCTTGTTTGAGCATGAAACATGTGAGTTTGATCATGAACATGTGTGATTGATAATGAAACAGGTGTGTTTGATCATGAAAAAGGTGATTGATCATGAAACATGTGTGATTGATCATGAAAAAGGTTTTTGATCATGAAACAGCTCAAGTTGTGTTTGATCATGAAACAGGTGTGTTTGATCATGAAACAGTTGTGATTGATCATGAAACAAATCATGGTCTGTTTGATCATGCAACAGGTGCGATTGATCATCAAAAAGGTTTGTTTGATCATGAAGCAGGTGTGATTGATCATGAAGCAGGAGTGATTGATCATGAAACAGGTCAGGGTGTGTTTGTTCATGAAGCAGGTGTGATTGATAATGAAACAGATGTGAATGATCATGAAACAGGAGTGTTTGATATTGAAATCGATCAGGGTGTGTTTGATCATGAAACGGGTGAGTTTGATCATGAACATGTGTGATTGATCATGAAACAGGTGTGTCTGATCATGAAACAGGTGTGTTTGTTCAGGAAACGGGTATGATTGATCATAAAACACGTGTGTTTGATCATGAAACAGGTCAAGGTGTGCTTGATCATGAAACAGGTGTGATTGATCATGAAACAGATCTGTTTGATCATGAAACAGGTATGATTGATCGTGAAACCTGTGTGATTGATCATGAAACAGGTCAGGGTGTGCATATCATGAAACCGGTGTGATTGATTATGAAACAGGTGCGATGATCATGAAACAAATGTGAGTGATCATGAAACAAGTCAGGGTTTGTTTCATCATGAAATAGGCGTGATTGATCATGAAACAGGTGTGTTTGATCATGAAACAGGTCAAGGTGTGTTTGATCATGAAACGGGTGTGATTGATCATAAAACAGGTCAGGATATGTTTGATTATGAAATAATTGTGATTGATCATGAAACTGGTGTGTTTGATCATGAAACAGGTTTTTGATCATGAAACGGGTGTGATTGATCATGAAACAGGTGTGATTGATCATGAAACAGGTGTGGGTGATCATGAAATGGGTGTGATTGATCATGAAACAGGTATGTTTGATCATGAAACAGGTCAAGGTGTGTTTGATCATGAAACGGGTGTGATTGAACATGAAACAGGTGTGGTTGATCATGAAATGGGTGTGATTGATCATGAAACAGGTATGTTTGATCATGAAACAGGTCAAGGTGTGTTTGAGCATGAAACAGGTGTGATTGATCATAAAACAGGTCAGGATATGTTTGATTATGAAATAATTGTGATTGATCATGAAACTGGTGTGTTTGATCATGAAACAGGTTTTTGATCATGAAACAGGTCAAGGTGTGTTTGAACATCAAACAGGTGTGATTGATCATGGAACATTTATACTTGAGCATGAAACCGGTGCGATTGATCATGAAACAGGTGTGATTGATCATGAAACTGATGTGATTGATCATGAAACAGTTGTGATTGATCATGAAACAAATCATGGTCTGTTTGATCATGCAACAGGTGCGATTGATTATCAAAAAGGTGTGTTTGATTATGAAGCAGGTGTGATTGATCATGAAACAGGTGTGTCTGATCATGCAACAGGTGTGTTTGTTCAGGAAACAGGTATGATTGATCATGAAACAGGTGTGTTTGATCATGAAACAGATCAAGGTGTTTTTGATCATGAAACAGGTGTGATTGATCATGAAACAGGTCTGGTTGATCATGAGACAGGTATGATTGATCGTGAAACAAGTGTGGTTGATCATGAAGCAGGTGCGATTGATCATGAAACAAGTCAGCTTGTGTTTTATCATGAAACAATTTTGATTAATCAAGAAACAGGTGTAATTGATCATGAAACAGGACTGTTTGATCATGAAACAGGTGTGATTGATCGTGAAACAAATGTGATTGATCATGAAGCAGGTGTGATTGATCATGAAACAGGTCAGGGTGTGTTTGATCATGAAACAGGTGTGATTGATCATAAAACAGGTGTGATTGATCATGAAACAGGTGTGTCTGATCATGAAACAGGTGTGTTTGTTCAGGAAACGGGTATGATTGATCATAAAACACGTGTGTTTGATCATGAAACAGGTCAAGGTGTGCTTGATCATGAAACAGGTGTGATTGATCATGAAACAGCTCTGTTTGATCATGAAACAGGTATGATTGATCGTGAAACCTGTGTGATTGATCATGAAACAGTTCAGGGTGTGCATATCATGAAACCGGTGTGATTGATTATGAAACAGGTGTGATGATCATGAAACAAATGTGATTGATCATGAAACAAGTCAGGGTTTGTTTCATCATGAAATAGGCGTGATTGATCATGAAACAGGTGTGATTGATCATGGAACAGGTGTGTTTGATATTAAAACATGTGTGTTTGATCATGAAACAGGTGTGTTTGCTCATTAAACGGATGTGATTGATCATGAAACAGGTGTGTTTGATCATGAAACAGGTGTGTGTGATCATGAAACAGTTGTGATTGATCATGAAACAGGTGTGTTTTATCATGAAAGAGGTGTGATTGATCATGAAGCAGGAGTGATTGATCATGAAACAGGTATGATTGCACATGAAACAGATGTGATTGATCATGAAACAGGTGTGTTTGATCATGAAAAAGGTAATTGATCATGAAACAGGTGTAATTGATCATGAAAAAGGTTTTTGATCATGAAACAGCTCAAGGTGAGTTTGATCATGAAACAGGTGTGATTGATCATGTAACAGGTATGATTGATTGAGAAACAAGTGTGATTGATCAGAAACAGGTATGATTGATCAAGAAACAGGTCAGGGTGTGTTTGATCATGAAACAGGTGTGATTGATCATGTAACAGGTGTGATTGATCATGAAACAATTATGATTGATCATGAATCAAATAATGCTCTGTTTGATCATGCAACAGGTGCGATTGATCATCAAAAAGGTTTGTTTGATCATGAAGCAGGTGTGATTGATCATGAAACAGGTGAGGGAGAGTTTGATCATGAAAAGGGTGTGATTGATCATGAAACAGGTGTGCTTGATCATGAAACAGGTGTGTTTGATCATGAAACAGGTTTTTGATCATGAAACAGGTGTGATTGATCATGACACAGGTGTGATTGATCATGAAACAGGTGTTTTTGATCATGGAACAGGTATACTTGAGCATGAAACCAGTGCGAATGATCATGAAACAGGTGTGATTGATCATGAAACAGGTGTGGTTGATCATGAAATGGGTGTGATTGATCATGAAACAGGTATGTTTGATCATGAAACAGGTCAAGGTGTGTTTGATCATGAAACAGGTGTGGTTGATCATGAAATGGGTGTGATTGATCATGAAACAGGTATGTTTGATCATGAAACAGGTCAAGGTGTGTTTGATCATGAAACAGGTGTGATTGATCATGAAACAGGTGTGTTTGATCATGAAACAGTTGTGACTGATCATGAAACAGTTGTGATTGATCATGAAACAAATCATGGTCTGTTTGATCATGCAACAGGTGCGATTGATCATCAAAAAGGTTTGTTTGATCATGAAGCATGTGTGATTGATCATGAAACAGGTGAGGGAGAGTTTGATCATGAAAAGGGTGTGATTGATCATGAAACAGGTGTGCTTGATCATGAAACAGGTGTGTTTGATCATGAAACAGGTTGTTGATCATGAAACAGGTGTGATTGATCATGACACAGGTGTGATTGATCATGAAACAGGTGTTTGTGATCATGGAACAGGTATACTTGAGCATGAAACCAGTGCGAATGATCATGAAACAGGTGTGATTGATCATGAAACAGATCAAGGTGTGTTTGATCATGAAACAGGTGTGAGTGATCATGAAACAGGTGTGGTTGATCATGAAATGGGTGTGATTGATCATGAAACAGGTATGTTTGATCATGAAACAGGTCAAGGTGTGTTTGATCATGAAACAGGTGTGAGTGATCATGAAACAGGTGTGGTTGATCATGAAATGGGTGTGATTGATCATGAAACAGGTATGTTTGATCATGAAACAGGTCAAGGTGTGTTTGATCATGAAACAGGTGTGATTGATCATAAAACAGGTCAGGATATGTTCGATGATGAAATAATTGTGATTGATCATGAAACTGGTGTGATTGATCATGAAACAGGTGTGATTGATCATGGAACAGGTATACTTGAGCATGAAACTGGTGCGATTGATCATGAAACAGGTGTGATTGATCATGAAACAGTTGGGATTGATCATGAAACAATTCATGGTCTGTTTGATCATGCAACAGGTGCGATTGATCATCAAAAAGGTTTGTTTGATCAGGAGCAGGTGTGATTGATCATGAAGCAGGAGTGATTGATCATGAAACAGGTCAGGGTGTGTTTGTTCATGAAGCAGGTGTGATTGATAATGAAACAGATGTGATTGATCATGAAACAGGAGTGTTTGATATTGAAATCGATCAGGGTGTGTTTGATCATGAAACGGGTGAGTTTGACCATGAACGTGTGTGATTGATCATGAAACAGGTGTGTCTGATCATGATACAGGTGTGTTTGTTCAGGAAACGGATATGATTGATCATAAAACACGTGTGTTTGATCATGAAACAGGTCAAGGTGTGCTTGATCATGAACCAGGTGTGATTGATCATGAAACAGATCTGTTTGATCATGAAACAGGTATGATTGATCGTGAAACCTGTGTGATTGATCATGAAACAGGTCAGGGTGTGCATATCATGAAACCGGTGTGATTGCTTATGAAACAGGTGTGATGATCATGAAACAAATGTGATTGATCATGAAACAAGTCAGGGTTTGTTTGATCATGAAATAGGCGTGATTGATCATGAAACAGGTGTGATTGATCATGGAACAGGTGTGTTTGATATTAAAACATGTGTGTTTGATCATGAAACAGGTGTGTTTGCTCATTAAACGGATGTGATTGATAATGAAACAGGTGTGTTTGATCACGAAACAGGTGTGATTGATCATGGAACAGGTGTGTTTGATCATGAAACAGGTGTGTGTGATCATGAAACAGGTGTGATTGATCATGAAACAGGTGTGTTTGATCATGAAACAGGTATGATTGATCATAAAACAGGTCAGGGTATGTTTGAATATTAAATAATAGTGATTGATCATGAAACTGGTGTGTTTGATCATGAAACAGGTTTTTGATCATGAAACAGGTGTGATTGATCATGAAACAGGTGTGTTTGATCATGAAAGAGGTGTGATTGATCATGAAGCAGGAGTGATTGATCATGAAACAGGTATGATTGCACATGAAACAGATGTGATTGGTCATGAAACAGGTGTGTTTGATCATGAAAAAGGTAATTGATCATGAAACAGGTGTAATTGATCATGAAAAAGGTTTTTGATCATGAAACAGCTCAAGGTGAGTTTGATCATGAAACAGGTGTGTTTGATCATGTAACAGGTATGATTGATTGAGAAACAAGTGTGATTGATCAGAAACAGGTATGATTGATCATGAAACAGGTCAGGGTGTGTTTGATCATGAAACAGGTGTGATTGATCATGTAACAGGTGTGATTGATCATGAAACAATTGTGATTGATCATGAATCAAATAATGCTCTGTTTGATCATGCAACAGGTGCGATTGATCATCAAAAAGGTTTGTTTGATCATGAAGCAGGTGTGATTGATCATGAAACAGGTGAGGGAGAGTTTGATCATGAAAAAGGTGTAATTGATCATGAAACATGTGTGCTTGATCATGAAACAGGTGTGTTTGATCATGAAACACGTGAGTTTGTTCATGAAATAGGTGTGATTGCGGATGTGATTGATCATGAAACACGTGTGTTTGATCATGGAACAGGTCTGATTGATCATGAAACAGGTCAGTGTGTGTTTGATCATGAAATAGTTGTGATTGATCATGAAACTGGTGTGTTTGATCATGAAACAGGTGTGTTTGATCATGAACCAGGTATGATTGATCATGAAACAGGTGTGATTGATCATGAATCATGTGCATGATCATGTAACAAGTGTGATTGATCATGAAACAGGTATGATTGATCATGAAAAAGGTCTGCTGATTATGAAACATGTGTGATTGATACTGAACAGGTGTGTTTGATATTGAAACTGGTCAGGGTTTGTTTGATCATGAAACAGATGTGATTGATCTCGGAACAGGTATACTTGAGCATGAAAGCAGTGCGACTGATCATGAAACGGGTGTGATTGATCATGAAACAAGTGTGATTGATCATGAAACTGGTGTGATTGATCATGAAACAGGTTTTTGATCATGAAACAGGTGTTATTGATCATGAAACAGGTGTGATTGATCATGGAACAGGTGTGCTTGATCATGAAACAGGTGTGATTGATCATGAAACAGGTGTGGTTGATAATGATATGGGTGTGATTGTTCATGAAACAGGTATGTTTGATCATGAAACATGTCAAGGTGTGTTCGATCATGAAACAGGTGTGATTGATCATAAAACAGGTCAGGGTATGTTTGATTATGAAATAATTGTGATTGATCATAAAACTGGTGTGTTTGATCATGAAACAGGTTTTTGATCATGAAACAGGTGTGATTGATCATGACACAGGTGTGATTGATCATGAAACAGGTGTTTTTGATCATGGAACAGGTATACTTGAGCATGAAACCAGTGTGAATGATCATGAAACAGGTGTGATTGATCATGAAACAGGTGTGATTGATCATGAAACAGGTGTGGTTGATCATGAAATGGGTGTGATTGATCATGAAACAGGTATGTTTGATCATGAAACAGGTCACGGTGTGTTTGATCATGAAACAGGTGTGATTGATCATGAAACAGGTGTGGTTGATCATGAAATGGGAGTGAATGATCATGAAACAGGTCAAGGTGTGTTTGATCATGAAACAGGTGTGATTGATCATAAAACAGGTCAAGATATTTTTGATTATAAAATAATTGTGATTGATCATGAAACTGGTGTGTTTGATCATGAAACAGGTTTTTGATCATGAAACAGGTGTGATTGATCATGAAACAGGTGTGATTGATCATGAAACAGGTGTGGTTGATCATGAAATGGCTGTGATTGTTCATGAAACAGGTATGTTTGATCATGAAACAGGTCAAGGTGTGTTTGATCATGAAACAGGTGTGATTGATCATAAAACAGGTCAGGGAATGTTTGATTATGAAATAATTGTGATTGATCATGAAACTGGTGTGTTTGATCATGAAACAGGTTTTTGATCATGAAACAGGTCAAGGTGTGTTTGATCATGAAACAGGTGTGATTGATCATAAAACAGGTCAGGGAATGTTTGATTATGAAATAATTGTGATTGATCAGGAAACAGGTGTGATTGATCATGAAACAGGTGTGGTTGATCATGAAATGGGAGTGAATGATCATGAAACAGGTCAAGGTGTGTTTGATCATGAAACAGGTGTGATTGATCATAAAACAGGTCAGGATATTTTTGATTATAAAATAATTGTGATTGATCATGAAACTGGTGTGTTTGATCATGAAACAGGTTTTTGATCATGAAACAGGTGTGATTGATCATGAAACAGGTGTGATTGATCATGAAACAGGTGTGGTTGATCATGAAATGGCTGTGATTGTTCATGAAACAGGTATGTTTGATCATGAAACAGGTCAAGGTGTGTTTGATCATGAAACAGGTGTGATTGATCATAAAACAGGTCAGGGAATGTTTGATTATGAAATAATTGTGATTGATCATGAAACTGGTGTGTTTGATCATGAAACAGGTTTTTGATCATGAAACAGGTCAAGGTGTGTTTGAGCATGAAACAGGTGTGATTGATCATGGAACAGGTATACTTGAGCATGAAACCGGTGCGATTGATCATGAAACAGGTGTGATTGATCATGAAACAGGTATGATTGATCATGAAACAGTTGTGGTTGATCATGAAACAAATCATGGTCTGTTTGATCATGCAACAGGTGCGATTGATTATCAAAAAGGTTTGTTTGATCATGAAGCAGGTGTGATTGATCATGAAACAAGTGTGTCTGATATGCAACAGGTGTGTTTGTTCAGGAAACAGGTATGATTGATCATGAAACAGGTCTGTTTGATCTTGAGAAAGGTATGATTGATCGTGAAACAAGTGTGGTTGATCATGAAGCAGGTGCAATTGATCATGAAACAGGTCACCTTGTGTTTTATCATGAAACAATTTTGATTGATCAAGAAACAAATGTGATTGATCATGAAGCAGGTGTGATTGATCATGAAACAGGTGTGATTGATCATGAAACAGGTCTGGTTGATCTTGAGAAAGGTATGATTGATCGTGAAACAAGTGTGGTTGATCATGAAGCAGGTGCAATTGATCATGAAACAGGTCACCTTGTGTTTTATCATGAAACAATTTTGATTGATCAAGAAACAGGTGTGATTGATCATGAAACAGGTCTGTTTGATCATGAAACAGGTGTGATTGATCGTGAAACAAATGTGATTGATCATGAAGCAGGTGTGATTGATCATGAAACAGGTCAGGGTGTGTTTGATCATGAAACAGGTGTGATTGATCATGAAACAGGTGTGATTGATCATGAAACAGGTGTGTCTGATCATGAAACAGGTGTGTTTGTTCAGGAAACGGGTATGATTGATCATAAAACACGTGTGTTTGATCATGAAACAGGTCAAGGTGTGCTTGATCATGAAACAGGTGTGATTGATCATGAAACAGATCTGTTTGATCATGAAACAGGTGTGATTGATCGTGAAACCTGTGTGATTGATCATGAAACAGGTCAGGGTGTGCATATCATGAAACCGGTGTGATTGCTTATGAAACAGGTGTGATGATCATGAAACAAATGTGATTGATCATGAAACAAGTCAGGGTTTGTTTGATCATGAAATAGGCGTGATTGATCATGAAACAGGTGTGATTGATCATGGAACAGGTGTGTTTGATATTAAAACACGTGTGTTTGATCATGAAACAGGTGTGATTGATCATAAAACAGGTCAGGATATGTTTGATTATGAAATAATTGTGATTGATCATGAAACTGGTGTGTTTGATCATGAAACAGGTTTTTGATCATGAAACAGGTGTGATTGATCATGAAACAGGTGTGACTGATCATGGAACAGGTGTACTTGAGCATGAAACCGGTGCGATTGATCATGAAACAGGTGTGATTGATCATGAAACAGGTCAAGGTGTGTTTGATCATGAAACAGGTGTGATTGATCATAAAACAGGTCAGGGTATGTTTGATTATGAAATAATTGTGATTGATCATGAAACTGGTGTGTTTGATCATGAAACAGGATTTTGATCATGAAACAGGTGTGATTGATCATGACACAGGTGTGATTGATCATGGAACAGGTGTGTCTGATCATGAAACAGGTGCGATTGATCATGAAACAGGTATGATTGATCATGAAACAGGTGTGTTTGATCATGAAACAGATCAAGGTGTTTTTGATCATGAAACAGGTGTGAATGATCATGAAACAGGTCTGGTTGATCATGAGACAGGTATGATTGATCGTGAAACAAGTGTGGTTGATCATGAAGCAGGTGCGATTGATCATGAAACAGGTCAGCTTGTGTTTTATCATGAAACAATTTTGATTTATCAAGAAACAGGTGTGACTGATCATGAAACACGTCTGTTTGATCATGAAAAAGGTGTGATTGATCGTGAAACAAATGTGATTGATCATGAAGCAGGTGTGATTGATCATGAAACAGGTCAGGGTGTGTTTGATCACGAAACAGGTGTGATTGATCATGAAACAGGTGTGATTGATCATGAAACAGGTGTTTTTGATATGGAAATCGGTCAGGGTTTGTTTGATCATGAAACATGTGAGTTTGATCATGAACGTGTGTGATTGATAATGAAACAGGTGTGTTTGATCATGACAAAGGTGTTTGATCATGAAACATGTGTGATTGATCATGAAAAAGGTTTTTGATCATGAAACAGCTCAAGTTGTGTTTGATCACGAAACAGGTGTGTTTGATAATGAAACAGTTGTGATTGATCATGAAACAGTTGTGATTGATCATGAAACAAATCATGGTCTGTTTGATCATGCAACAGGTGCGATTGATCAGCAAAAAGGTTTGTTTGATCATGAAGCAGGTGTGTTTGATCATGAAACAGGTCAAGGTGTGCTTGATCATGAAACAGGTGTGATTGATCATGAAACAGATCTGTTTGATCATGAAACAGGTATGATTGATCGTGAAACCTGTGTGATTGATCATGAAACAGGTCAGGGTGTGCATATCATGAAACCGGTGTGATTGCTTATGAAACAGGTGTGATGATCATGAAACAAATGTGATTGATCATGAAACAAGTCAGGGTTTGTTTGATCATGAAATAGGCGTGATTGATCATGAAACAGGTGTGATTGATCATGGAACAGGTGTGTTTGATATTAAAACATGTGTGTTTGATCATGAAACAGGTGTGATTGATCATAAAACAGGTCAGGATATGTTTGATTATGAAATAATTGTGATTGATCATGAAACTGGTGTGTTTGATCATGAAACAGGTTTTTGATCATGAAACAGGTGTGATTGATCATGAAACAGGTGTGACTGATCATGGAACAGGTGTACTTGAGCATGAAACCGGTGCGATTGATCATGAAACAGGTGTGATTGATCATGAAACAGGTCAAGGTGTGTTTGATCATGAAACAGGTGTGATTGATCATAAAACAGGTCAGGGTATGTTTGATTATGAAATAATTGTGATTGATCATGAAACTGGTGTGTTTGATCATGAAACAGGATTTTGATCATGAAACAGGTGTGATTGATCATGACACAGGTGTGATTGATCATGGAACAGGTGTGTCTGATCATGAAACAGGTGCGATTGATCATGAAACAGGTATGATTGATCATGAAACAGGTGTGTTTGATCATGAAACAGATCAAGGTGTTTTTGATCATGAAACAGGTGTGAATGATCATGAAACAGGTCTGGTTGATCATGAGACAGGTATGATTGATCGTGAAACAAGTGTGGTTGATCATGAAGCAGGTGCGATTGATCATGAAACAGGTCAGCTTGTGTTTTATCATGAAACAATTTTGATTTATCAAGAAACAGGTGTGACTGATCATGAAACACGTCTGTTTGATCATGAAAAAGGTGTGATTGATCGTGAAACAAATGTGATTGATCATGAAGCAGGTGTGATTGATCATGAAACAGGTCAGGGTGTGTTTGATCACGAAACAGGTGTGATTGATCATGAAACAGGTGTGATTGATCATGAAACAGGTGTTTTTGATATGGAAATCGGTCAGGGTTTGTTTGATCATGAAACATGTGAGTTTGATCATGAACGTGTGTGATTGATAATGAAACAGGTGTGTTTGATCATGACAAAGGGGTTTGATCATGAAACATGTGTGATTGATCATGAAAAAGGTTTTTGATCATGAAACAGCTCAAGTTGTGTTTGATCACAAAACAGGTGTGTTTGATAATGAAACAGTTGTGATTGATCATGAAACAGTTGTGATTGATCATGAAACAAATCATGGTCTGTTTGATCATGCAACAGGTGCGATTGATCATCAAAAAGGTTTGTTTGATCATGAAGCAGGTGTGATTGATCATGAAGCAGGAGTGATTGATCATGAAACAGGTCAGGGTGTGTTTGTTCATGAAGCAGGTGTGATTGATAATGAAACAGATGTGATTGATCATGAAACAGGAGTGTTTGTTATTGAAATCGATCAGGGTGTGTTTGATCATGAAACGGATGAGTTTGATCATGAACATTTGTGATTGATCATGAAACAGGTGTGTCTGATCTTGAAACAGGTGTGTTTGTTCAGGAAACGGGTATGATTGATCATAAAACACGTGTGTTTGATCATGAAACAGGTTAAGGTGTGCTTGATCATGAAACCTGTGTGATTGATCATGAAACAGGTCAGGGTGTGCATATCATGAAACCAGTGTGATTGATTATTAAACAGGTGTGATGATCATGAAACAAATGTGATTGATCATGAAACAGGTGTGTTTGATATTAAAACATGTGTGTTTGATCATGAAACAGGTGTGTTTGCTCATTAAACGGATGTGATTGATCATGAAACAGGTGTGTTTGATCATGAAACAGGTGTGATTGATCATGGAACAGGTGTGTTTGATCATGAAACAGGTGTGTGTGATCATGAAACAGGTGTGATTGATCATGAAACAGGTGTGTTTGATCATGGAACGGGTGTGCTTCATCATGAAATAGGTGTGATTGTAAATGAAACCGATGTGATTGATCATGAAACACGTGTGTTTGATCATTAAACAGGTATGATTGATCATAAAACAGGTCAGGGTATGTTTGATTATGAAATAATTGTGATTGATCATGAAACTGGTGTGTTTGATCATGAAACAGGTTTTTGATCATGAAACAGGTGTGATTGATCATGACACAGGTGCGTTTTATCATGAAAGAGGTGTGATTGATCTTGAAGCAGGAGTGATTGATCATGAAACAGGTATGATTGCACATGAAACAGATGTGATTGGTCATGAAACAGGTGTGTTTGATCATGAAAAAGGTAATTGATCTTGAAACAGGTGTAATTGATCATGAAAAAGGTTTTTGATCATGAAACAGCTCAAGGTGAGTTTGATCATGAAACAGGTGTGTTTGATCATGTAACAGGTATGATTGATTGAGAAACAAGTGCGATTGATCAGAAACAGGTATGATTGATCATGAAACAGGTCAGGGTGTGTTTGATCATGATACAGGTGTGATTGATGATAAAACAGTTGTGATTGATCATGTAACAGGTGTGATTGATCATGAAACAGTTGTGATTGATCATGAATCAAATAATGCTCTGTTTGATCATGCAACAGGTGCGATTGATCATCAAAAAGGTTTGTTTGATCATGAAGCAGGTGTGATTGATCATGAAACAGGTGTGTCTGATCATGCAACAGGTGTGTTTGTTCAGGAAACAGGTATGATTGATCATGAAACAGGTGTGTTTGATCATGAAACAGATCAAGGTGTTTTTAATCATGAAACAGGTGTGATTGATCATGAAACAGGTCAGCTTATGTTTTATCATGAAACAATTTTGATTGATCCAGAAACAGGTGTGATTGATCATGAAACAGGTCTGTTTGATCATGAAACAGGTGTGATTGATCGTGAAACAAATGTGATTGATCATGAAGCAGGTGTGATTGATCATGAAACAGGTCAGGGTGTATTTGATCATGAAACAGGTGTGATTGATCATGAAACAGGTGTGATTGATCATGAAACAGGTGTTTTTGATATGGAAATCGGTCAGGGTTTGTTTGATCATGAAACACGTGAGTTTGTTCATGAAATAGGTGTGATTGCGGATGTGATTGATCATGAAACACGTGTGTTTGATCACGAAACATGTGTGATTGATCATGAAACAGGTCAGTGTGTGTTTGATCATGAAATAGTTGTGATTGATCAAGAAACAGGTGTGATTGATCATGAAACAGGTCTGTTTGATCATGAAACAGGAATGATTGATCATGAAACAGGTGCGATTGATCATGAATCATGTGAATGATCATGTAACAAGTGTGACTGATCATGAAACAGGCATGATTGATCATGAAAAAGGTCTGCTGATTATGAAACAGGTGTGATTGATACTGAACAGGTGTGTTTGATATTGAAACCGGTCAGGGTGTGTTTGATAATGAAACAGGTGTGATTGATCATGGAACAGGTGTGATTGATCATGAAACAGGTGTGGTTGATCATGAAATGGGTGTGATTGATCATGAAACAGGTATGCTTGATCATGAAACAGGTCAAGGTGTGATTGATCATGGAACAGGTGTGATTGATCATGAAACAGGTGTGGTTGATCATGAAATGGGTGTGATTGATCATGAAACAGGTATGCTTGATCATGAAACAGGTCAAGGTGTGTTTGATCATGAAACAGGTGTGATTGATCATAAAACAGGTCAGGGTATGTTTGATTATGAAATAATTGTGATTGATCATGAAACTGGTGTGTTTGATCATGAAACAGGTTTTTGATCATGAAACAGGTGTGATTGATCATGACACAGGTGTGATTGATCATGGAACAGGTATACTTGAGCATGAAACCAGTGCGATTGATCATGAAACAGGTGTGATTGATCATGAAACAAATCATGGTTTGTTTGATCATGCAACAGGTGCGATTGATTATCAAAAAGTTTTGTTTGATCATGAAGCAGGTGTGATTGATCATGAAACAGGTGTGTCTGATCATGCAACAGGTGTGTTTGTTCAGGAAACAGGTATGACTGATCATGAAACAGGTGTGTTTGATCATGAAACAGCTCCATGTGTTTTTGATCATGAAACAGGTGTGAATGATCATGAAACAGGTCTGGTTGATCATGAGACAGGTATGATTGATCGTGAAACAAGTGTGGTTGATCATGAAGCAGGTGCGATTGATCATGAAACAGGTCAGCTTGTGTTTTATCATGAAACAATTTTGATTGTTCAAGAAACAGGTGTGATTGATCATGAAACAGGTCTGTTTGATCATGAAACAGGTGTGATTGATCGTGAAACAAATGTGATTGATCATGAAGCAGGTGTGATTGATCATGAAACAGGTCAGGGTGTGTTTGATCACGAAACAGGTGTGATTGATCATGAAACAGGTGTGATTGATCATGAAACAGGTGTTTTTGATATGGAAATCGGTCAGGGTTTGTTTGATCATGAAACATGTGAGTTTGATCATGAACGTGTGTGATTGATAATGAAACAGGTGTGTTTGATCATGAAAAAGGTGATTGGTCATGAAACATGTATGATTGATCATGAAAAAGGTTTTTGATCATGAAACAGCTCAAGTTGTGTTTGATCACGAAACAGGTGTGTTTGATCATGAAACAGGTGTGATTGATCATGAAACAGGTGTGATTGATCATGAAACATGTGTTTTTGATATGGAAATCGGTCAGGGTTTGTTTGATCATGAAACATGTGAGTTTGATCATGAACGTGTGTGATTGATAATGAAACAGGTGTGTTTGATCATGAAAAAGGTGTTTGATCATGAAACATGTGTGATTGATCATGAAAAAGGTTTTTGATCATGAAACAGCTCAAGTTGTGTTTGATCACGAAACAGGTGTGTTTGATCATGAAACAGGTGTGATTGATCATGAAACAAGTGTGATTGATCATGAAACATGTGTTTTTGATATGGAAATCGGTCAGGGTTTGTTTGATCATGAAACATGTGAGTTTGATCATGAACGTGTGTGATTGATAATGAAACAGGTGTGTTTGATCATGAAAAAGGTTTTTGATCATGAAACAGCTCAAGTTGTGTTTGATCATGAAACAGGTGTGTTTGATCATGAAACAGTTGTGATTGATCATGAAACAGTTGTGATTGATCATGAAAAAAATCATGGTCTGTTTGATCATGCAACAGGTGCGATTGATCATCAAAAAGGTTTGTTTGATCATGAAGCAGGTGTGATTGATCATGAAGCAGGAGTGATTGATCATGAAACAGGTCAGGGTGTGTTTGTTCATGAAGCAGGTGTGATTGATAATGAAACAGATGTGATTGATCATGAAACAGGAGTGTTTGATATTGAAATCGATCAGGGTGTGTTTGATCATGAAACGGATGAGTTTGATCATGAACATTTGTGATTGATCATGAAACAGGTGTGTCTGATCATGAAACAGGTGTGTTTGTTCAGGAAACGGGTATAATTGATCATAAAACACGTGTGTTTGATCATGAAACAGGTCAAGGTGTTCTTGATCATGAAACCTGTGTGATTGATCATGAAACAGGTCAGGGTGTACATATCATGAAACCGGTGTGATTGATTATGAAACAGGTGTGATGATCATGAAACAAATGTGATTGATCATGAAACAGGTGTGTTTGATATTAAAACATGTGTGTTTGATCATGAAACAGGTGTGTTTGCTCATTAAACGGATGTGACTGATCATGAAACAGGTGTGTTTGATCATGAAACAGGTGTGATTGATCATGGAACAGGTGTGTTTGATCATGAAACAGGTGCGTGTGATCCTGAAACAGGTGTGATTGATCATGAAACAGGTGTGTTTGATCATGGAACGGGTGTGCTTCATCATGAAATAGGTGTGATTGTAAATGAAACCGATGTGATTGATCATGAAACACGTGTGTTTGATCATGAAACAGGTATGATTGATCATAAAATAGGTCATGGTATGTTTGATTATGAAATAATTGTGATTGATCATGAAACTGGTGTGTTTGATCATGAAACAGCTTTTTGATCATGAAACAGGTGTGATTGATCATGACACAGGTGTGTTTTATCATGAAAGAGGTGTGATTGATCATGAAGCAGGAGTCATTGATCATGAAACAGGTATGATTGCACATGAAACAGATGTGATTGGTCATGAAACAGGTGTGTTTGATCATGAAAAAGGTAATTGATCGTGAAACAGGTGTAATTGATCATGAAAAAGGTTTTTGTTCATGAAACAGCTCAAGGTGAGTTTGATCATGAAACAGGTGTGTTTGATCATTTAACAGGTATGATTGATTGAGAAACAAGTGTGATTAATCAGAAACAGGTATGATTGATCATGAAACAGGTCAGGGTGTGTTTGATCATGATACAGGTGTGATTGATGATAAAACAGTTGTGATTGATCATGTAACAGGTGTGATTGATCATGAAACAGTTGTGATTGATCATGAATCAAATAATGCTCTGTTTGATCATGCAACAGGTGCGATTGATCATCAAAAAGGTTTGTTTGATCATGAAGCAGGTGTGAATGATCATGAAACAGGTGTGTCTGATCATGCAACAGGTGTGTTTGTTCAGGAAACAGGTATGATTGATCATGAAACAGGTGTGTTTGATCATGAAACAGATCAAGGTGTTTTTGATCATGAAACAGGTGTGATTGATCATGAAACAGGTCTGGTTGATCATGAGACAGGTATGATTGATCGTGAAACAAGTGTGGTTGATCATGAAGCAAGTGCGATTGATCATGAAACAGGTCAGCTTGTCTTTTATCATGAAACAATTTTGATTGATCAAGAAACAGGTGTGATTGATCATGAAACAGGTCTGTTTGATCATGAAACAGGTGTGATTGATCGTGAAACAAATGTGATTGATCATGAAGCAGGTGTGATTGATCATGAAACAGGTCAGGGTGTGTTTGATCATGAAACAGGTGTGATTGATCATGAAACAGGTGTGATTGATCATGAAACAGGTGTTTTTGATATGGAAATCGGTCAGGGTTTGTGTGATCATGAAACTGGTATGATTGATCATGAAACAGGTGTGATTGATCATGAATCATGTGAATGATCATGTAACAAGTGTGACTGATCATGAAACAGGCATGATTGATCATGAAAAAGGTCTGCTGATTATGAAACAGGTGTGATTAATAATGAACAGGTGGGTTTGATATTGAAACCGGTCAGGGTGTGTTTGATCATGAAACAGGTGTGATTGATCATGGAACAGGTGTGATTGATCATGAAACAGGTGTGGTTGATCATGAAAAGGGTGTGATTGATCATGAAACAGGTGTGTTTGATCATGAAACGGGTGTGATTGTTCATGAAACAGGTATGTTTGATCATGAAACAGGTCAAGGTGTGTTTGATCATGAAACAGGTGTGATTGATCATAAAACAGGTCAGGGTATGTTTGATTATGAAATAATTGTGATTGATCATGAAACTGATGTGCTTGATCATGAAACAGGTGCGATTGATCATGAAACAGGTGTGATTGATCATGAAACAGGTGTGATTGTTCATGGAACAGGTATACTTGAGCATGAAACCGGTGCGATTGATCATGAAACAGGTGTGATTGATCATGAAACAGGTGTGGTTGATCATGAAACGGCTGTGATTGTTCATGAAACAGGTATGTTTGATCATGAAACAGGTCAAGGTGTGTTTGATCATGAAACAGGTGTGATTGACCATAAAACAGGTCAGGGTATGTTTGATTATGAAATAATTGTGATTGATCATGAAACTGGTGTGTTTGATCATGAAACAGTTTTTTGATCATGAAACTGGTGTGATTGATCATGAAACAGGTGTGATTGATCATGAAACAGTTGTGATTGATCATGAAACAAATCATGGTCTGTTTGATCATGCAACAGGTGCGATTGATTATCAAAAAGGTTTGTTTGATCATGAAGCAGGTGTGATTGATCATGAAACAGGTGTGTCTGATCATGCAACAGGTGTGTTTGTTCAGGAAACAGGTATGATTGATCATGAAACAGGTGTGTTTGATCATGAAACAGATCAAGGTGTTTTTGATCGTGAAACAGGTGTGATTGATCATGAAACAGGTCTGGTTGATCATGAGACAGGTATGATTGATCGTGAAACAAGTGTGGTTGATCATGAAGCAGGTGCGATTGATCATGAAACAGGTCAGCTTGTGTTTTATCATGAAACAATTTTGATTGATCAAGAAACAGGTGTGATTGATCATGAAACAGGTCTGTTTGATCATGAAACAGGTGTGATTGATCATGAAACAAATGTGATTGATCATGAAGCAGGTGTGATTGATCATGAAACAGGTCAGGGTGTGTTTGATCATGAAACAGGTGTGATTGATCATGAAACAGGTGTGATTGATCATGAAACAGGTGTTTTTGATATGGAAATCGGTCAGGGCTTGTTTGATCATGAAACATGTGAGTTTGATCATGAACGTGTGTGATTGATAATGAAACAGGTGTGTTTGATCATGAAAAAGGTGATTGATCATGAAACATGTGTGATTGATCATGAAAAAGGTTTTTGATCATGAAACAGCTCAAGTTGTGTTTGATCATGAAACAGGTGTGTTTGATCATGAAACAGTTGTGATTGATCATGAAACAGTTGTGATTGATCATGAAACAAATCATGGTCTGTTTGATCATGCAACAGGTGCGATTGATCATCAAAAAGGTTTGTTTGATCATGAAGCAGGAGTGATTGATCATGAAACAGGTCAGGGTGTGTTTGTTCATGAAGCAGGTGTGATTGATAATGAAACAGATGTGATTGATCATGAAACAGAAGTGTTTGATATTGAAATCGATCAGGGTGTGTTTGATCATGAAACGGATGAGTTTGATCATGAACATTTGTGATTGATCATGAAACAGGTGTGTCTGATCATGAAACAGGTGTGTTTGTTCAGGAAACGGGTATGATTGATCATAAAACACGTGTGTTTGATCATGAAACAGGTCAAGGTGTGCTTGATCATGAAACAGGTGTGATTGATCATGAAACAGATCTGTTTGATCATGAAACAGATATGATTGATCGTGAAACCTGTGTGATTGATCATGAAACAGGTCAGGGTGTGCATATCATGAAACCGGTGTGATTGATTATGAAACAGGTGTGATGATCATGAAACAAATGTGATTGATCATGAAACAGGTGTGTTTGATATTAAAACATGTGTGTTTGATCATGAAACAGGTGTGTTTGCTCATTAAACGGATGTGATTGATCATGAAACAGGTGTGTTTGATCATGAAACAGGTGTATTGATCATGGAACAGGTGTGTTTGATCATGAAACAGGTGTGTGTGAGATCATGAAACAGCTGTGATTGATCATGAAACAGGCTTGTTTGATCATGGAACGGGTATGCTTCATCATGAAATAGGTGTGATTGTAAATGAAACCGATGTGATTGATCATGAAACAGGTGTGTTTGATCATGAAACAGGTACGATTGATCATAAAACAGGTCAGGGTATGTTTGATTATGAAATAATTGTGATTGATCATGAAACTGGTGCGTTTGATCATGAAACAGGTTTTTGATCATGAAACAGGTGTGATTGATCATGACACAGGTGTGTTTTATCATGAAAGAGGTGTGATTGATCATGAAGCAGGAGTGATTGATCATGAAACAGGTATGATTGCACATGAAACAGATGTGATTGATCATGAAACTAGTGTGTTTGATCATGAAACAGGTTTTTGATCATGAAACAGGTGTGATTGATCATGACACAGGTGTGTTTTATCATGAAAGAGGTGTGATTGATCATGAAACAGGTGTAATTGATCATGAAAAAGGTTTTTGATCATGAAACAGCTCAAGGTGAGTTTGATCATGAAACAGGTGTGTTTGATCATGTAACAGGTATGATTGATTGAGAAACAAGTGTGATTGATCAGAAACAGGTATGATTGATCATGAAACAGATCAGGGTGTGTTTGATCATGATACAGGTGTGATTGATGATAAAACAGTTGTGATTGATCATGTAACAGGTGTGATTGATCATGAAACAGTTGTGATTGATCATGAATCAAATAATGCTCTGTTTGATCATGCAACAGGTGCGATTGATCATCAAAAAGGTTTGTTTGATCATGAAGCAGGTGTGATTGATCATGAAACAGGTGTGTCTGATCATGCAACAGGTGTGTTAGTTCATGAAACAGGTATGATTGATCATGAAACAGGTGTGTTTGATCATGAAACAGATCAAGGTGTTTTTGATCATGAAACAGGTGTGATTGATCATGAAACAGGTCTGGTTGATCATGAGAAAGGTATGATTGATCGTGAAACAAGTGTGGTTGATCATGAAGCAGGTGCGATTGATCATGAAACAGGTCAGCTTGTGTTTTATCATGAAACAAATGTGATTGATCATGAAGCAGGTGTGATTGATCATGAAACAGGTCAGGGTGTGTTTGATCATGAAACAGGTGTGATTGATCATGAAACAGGTGTGATTGATCATGAAACAGGTGTTTTTGATATGGAAATCGGACAGGGTTTGTTTGATCATGAAACACGTGAGTTTGATCATGAACGTGTGTGATTGATAATGAAACAGGTGTGTTTGATCATGAAAAAGGTGATTGATCATGAAACAGGTGTGTCTGATCATGAAACAGGTGTGTTTGTTCAGGAAACGGGTATGATTGATCATAAAACACGTGTGTTTGATCATGAAACAGGTCAAGGTGTGCTTGATCATGAAACAGGTGTGATTGATCATGAAACAGATCTGTTTGATCATGAAACAGATATGATTGATCGTGAAACCTGTGTGATTGATCATGAAACAGGTCAGGGTGTGCATATCATGAAACCGGTGTGATTGATTATGAAACAGGTGTGATGATCATGAAACAAATGTGATTGATCATGAAACAGGTGTGTTTGATATTAAAACATGTGTGTTTGATCATGAAACAGGTGTGTTTGCTCATTAAACGGATGTGATTGATCATGAAACAGGTGTGTTTGATCATGAAACAGGTGTGATTGATCATGGAACAGGTGTGTTTGATCATGAAACAGGTGTGTGTGAGATCATGAAACAGGTGTGATTGATCATGAAACAGGCTTGTTTGATCATGGAACGGGTGTGCTTCATCATGAAATAGGTGTGATTGTAAATGAAACCGATGTGATTGATCATGAAACAGGTGTGTTTGATCATGAAACAGGTACGATTGATCATAAAACAGGTCAGGGTATGTTTGATTATGAAATAATTGTGATTGATCATGAAACTGGTGTGTTTGATCATGAAACAGGTTTTTGATCATGAAACAGGTGTGATTGATCATGACACAGGTGTGTTTTATCATGAAAGAGGTGTGATTGATCATGAAGCAGGAGTGATTGATCATGAAACAGGTATGATTGCACATGAAACAGATGTGATTGATCATGAAACTGGTGTGTTTGATCATGAAACAGGTTTTTGATCATGAAACAGGTGTGATTGATCATGACACAGGTGTGTTTTATCATGAAAGAGGTGTGATTGATCATGAAACAGGTGTAATTGATCATGAAAAAGGTTTTTGATCATGAAACAGCTCAAGGTGAGTTTGATCATGAAACAGGTGTGTTTGATCATGAAACAGTTGTGATTGATCATGAAACAGTTGTGATTGATCATGAAACAAATCATGGTCTGTTTGATCATGAAACAGGTGCGATTGATCATCAAAAATGTTTGTTGATCATGAAGCAGGTGTGATTGATCATGAAGCAGGAGTGATTGATCATGAAACAGGTCAGGGTGTGTTTGTTCCTGAAGCAGGTGTGATTGATAATGAAACAGATGTGATTGATCATGAAACAGGAGTGTTTGATATTGAAATCGATCAGGGTGTGTTTGATCATGAAACGGATGAGTTTGATCATGAACATTTGTGATTGATCATGAAACAGGTGTGTCTGATCATGAAACAGGTGTGTTTGTTCAGGAAACGGGTATGATTGATCATAAAACACGTGTGTTTGATCATGAAACAGGTCAAGGTGTGCTTGATCATGAAACAGGTGTGATTGATCATGAAACAGATCTGTTTGATCATGAAACAGGTATGATTGATCGTGAAACCTGTGTGATTGATCATGAAACAGGTCAGCGTGTGCATATCATGAAACCGGTGTGATTGATTATGAAACAGGTGTGATGATCATGAAACAAATGTGATTGATCATGAAACAGGTGTGTTTGATATTAAAACATGTGTGTTTGATCATGAAACAGGTGTGTTTGCTCATTAAACGGATGTGATTGATCATGATACAGGTGTGTTTGATCATGAAACAGGTGTGATTGATCATGGAACAGGTGTGTTTGTTCATGAAACAGGTGTGTGTGATCATGAAACAGGTGTGATTGATCATGAAACAGGTGTGTTTGATCATGGAACGGGTGTGCTTCATCATGAAATAGGTGTGATTGTAAATGAAACCGATGTGATTGATCATGAAACAGGTGTGTTTGATCATGAAACAGGTACGATTGATCATAAAACAGGTCAGGGTATGTTTGATTATGAAATAATTGTGATTGATCATGAAACTGGTGTGTTTGATCATGAAACAGGTTTTTGATCATGACACAGGTGTGATTGATCATGACACAGGTGTGTTTTATCATGAAAGAGGTGTGATTGATCATGAAGCAGGAGTGATTGATCATGAAACAGGTATGATTGCACATGAAACAGATGTGATTGATCATGAAACTGGTGTGTTTGATCATGAAACAGGTATGATTGATCGTGAAACCTGTGTGATTGATCATGAAACAGGTCAGTGTGTGCATATCATGAAACCGGTGTGATTGATTATGAAACAGGTGTGATGATCATGAAACAAATGTGATTGATCATGAAACAGGTGTGTTTGATATTAAAACATGTGTGTTTGATCATGAAACAGGTGTGTTTGCTTATTAAACGGATGTGATTGATCATGAAACAGGTGTGTTTGATCATGAAACAGGTGTGATTGATCATGGAACAGGTGTGTTTGTTCATGAAACAGGTGTGTGTGATCATGAAACAGGTGTGATTGATCATGACACAGGTGTGTTTTATCATGAAAGAGGTGTGATTGATCATGAAGCAGGAGTGATTGATCATGAAACAGGTATGATTGCACATGAAACAGATGTGATTGATCATGACACAGGTGTGTTTTATCATGAAAGAGGTGTGATTGATCATGAAACAGGTGTAATTGATCATGAAAAAGGTTTTTGATCATGAAACAGCTCAAGGTGAGTTTGATCATGAAACAGGTGTGTTTGATCATGAAACAGTTGTGATTGATCATGAAACAAATCATGGTCTGTTTGATCATGAAACAGGTGCGATTGATCATCAAAAATGTTTGTTGATCATGAAGCAGGTGTGATTGATCATGAAGCAGGAGTGATTGATCATGAAACAGGTCAGGGTGTGTTTGTTCCTGAAGCAGGTGTGATTGATAATGAAACAGATGTGATTGATCATGAAACAGGAGTGTTTGATATTGAAATCGATCAGGGTGTGTTTGATCATGAAACGGATGAGTTTGATCATGAACATTTGTGATTGATCATGAAACAGGTGTGTCTGATCATGAAACAGGTGTGTTTGTTCAGGAAACGGGTATGATTGATCATAAAACACGTGTGTTTGATCATGAAACAGGTCAAGGTGTGCTTGATCATGAAACAGGTGTGATTGATCATGAAACAGATCTGTTTGATCATGAAACAGGTATGATTGATCGTGAAACCTGTGTGATTGATCATGAAACAGGTCAGGGTGTGCATATCATGAAACCGGTGTGATTGATTATGAAACAGGTGTGATGATCATGAAACAAATGTGATTGATCATGAAACAGGTGTGTTTGATATTAAAACATGTGTGTTTGATCATGAAACAGGTGTGTTTGCTCATTAAACGGATGTGATTGATCATGATACAGGTGTGTTTGTTCATGAAACAGGTGTGATTGATCATGGAACAGGTGTGTTTGTTCATGAAACAGGTGTGTGTGATCATGAAACAGGTGTGATTGATCATGAAACAGGTCTGGTTGATCATGAGAAAGGTATGATTGATCGTGAAACAAGTGTGGTTGATCATGAAGCAGGTGCGATTGATCATGAAACAGGTCAGCTTGTGTTTTATCATGAAACAAATGTGATTGATCATGAAGCAGGTGTGATTGATCATGAAACAGGTCAGGGTGTGTTTGATCATGAAACAGGTGTGATTGATCATGAAACAGGTGTGATTGATCATGAAACAGGTGTTTTTGATATGGAAATCGGACAGGGTTTGTTTGATCATGAAACACGTGAGTTTGATCATGAACGTGTGTGATTGATAATGAAACAGGTGTGTTTGATCATGAAAAAGGTGATTGATCATGAAACAGGTGTGTCTGATCATGAAACAGGTGTGTTTGTTCAGGAAACGGGTATGATTGATCATAAAACACGTGTGTTTGATCATGAAACAGGTCAAGGTGTGCTTGATCATGAAACAGGTGTGATTGATCATGAAACAGATCTGTTTGATCATGAAACAGATATGATTGATCGTGAAACCTGTGTGATTGATCATGAAACAGGTCAGGGTGTGCATATCATGAAACCGGTGTGATTGATTATGAAACAGGTGTGATGATCATGAAACAAATGTGATTGATCATGAAACAGGTTTGTTTGATATTAAAACATGTGTGTTTGATCATGAAACAGGTGTGTTTGCTCATTAAACGGATGTGATTGATCATGAAACAGGTGTGTTTGATCATGAAACAGGTGTGATTGATCATGGAACAGGTGTGTTTGATCATGAAACAGGTGTGTGTGAGATCATGAAACAGGTGTGATTGATCATGAAACAGGCTTGTTTGATCATGGAACGGGTGTGCTTCATCATGAAATAGGTGTGATTGTAAATGAAACCGATGTGATTGATCATGAAACAGGTGTGTTTGATCATGAAGCAGGAGTGATTGATCATGAAACAGGTATGATTGCACATGAAACAGATGTGATTGATCATGAAACTGGTGTGTTTGATCATGAAACAGGTTTTTGATCATGAAACAGGTGTGATTGATCATGACACAGGTGTGTTTTATCATGAAAGAGGTGTGATTGATCATGAAACAGGTGTAATTGATCATGAAAAATGTTTTTGATCATGAAACAGCTCAAGGTGAGTTTGATCATGAAACAGGTGTGTTTGATCATGAAACAGTTGTGATTGATCATGAAACAGTTGTGATTGATCATGAAACAAATCATGGTCTGTTTGATCATGCAACAGGTGCGATTGATCATCAAAAAGGTTTGTTTGATCATGAAGCAGGTGTGATTGATCATGAAGCAGGTGCGATTGATCATGAAGCAGGTCAGCTTGTGTTTTATCATGAAACATTTTTGATTGATCAAGAAACAGGTGTGATTGATCATGAAACAGGTCTGTTTGATCATGAAACAGGTGTGATTGATCGTGAAACAAATGTGATTGATCATGAAGCAGGTGTGATTGATCATGAAACAGGTCAGGGTGTGTTTGATCATGAAACAGGTGTGATTGATCATGAAACAGGTGTGATTGATCATGCAACAGGTGTTTTTGATATGGAAATCGATCAGGGTTTGTTTGATCATGAAACACGTGAGTTTGTTCATGAAATAGGTGTGATTGCGGATGTGATTGATCATGAAACACGTGTGTTTGATCATGAAACATGTGTGATTGATCATGAAACAGGTCAGTGTGTGTTTGATCATGAAATAGTTGTGATTGATCATGAAACTGGTGTGTTTGATCATGAAACAGGTGTGTTTGATCATGAAACAGGTATGATTGATCATGAAACAGGTGTGATTGATCATGAATCATGTGAATGATCATGTAACAAGTGTGACTGATCATGAAACAGGCATGATTGATCATGAAAAAGGTCTGCTGATTATGAAACAGGTTTGATTGTTCATGGAACAGGTGTGATTGATCATGAAACAGGTGTGGTTGATCATGAAATGGGTGTGATTGATCATGAAACAGGTGTGTTTGTTCATGAAATGGGTGTGATTGTTCATGAAACAGGTATGTTTGATCATGAAACAGGTCAAGGTGTGTTTGATCATGAAACAGGTGTGATTGATCATAAAACAGGTCAGGGTATGTTTGATTATGAAATAATTGTGATTGATCATGAAACTGGTGTGTTTGATCATGAAACAGGTTTTTGATCATGAAACTGGTGTGATTGATCATGAAACAGGTGTGATTGATCATGAAACAGGTGTGATTTATTATGAAACAGGTGTGATTGATCATGAAACAAATCATGGTCTGTTTGATCATGCAACAGGTGCGATTGATTATCAAAAAATTTTGTTTGATCATGAAACAGGTGTGTTTGATCATGAAACAGATCAAGGTGTTTTTGATCATGAAACAGGTGTGATTGATCATGAAACAGGTGTGGTTGATCATGAGACAGGTATGATTGATCGTGAAACAAGTGTGGTTGATCATGAAGCAGGTGCGATTGATCATGAAGCAGGTCAGCTTGTGTTTTATCATGAAACAATTTTGATTGATCAAGAAACAGGTGTGATTGATCATGAAACAGGTCTGTTTGATCATGAAACAGGTGTGATTGATCGTGAAACAAATGTGATTGATCATGAAGCTGGTGTGATTGATCATGAAACAGGTCAGGGTGTGTTTGATCATGAAACAGGTGTGATTGATCATGAAACAGGTGTGATTGATCATGAAACAGGTGTTTTTGATATGGAAATCGGTCAGGGTTTGTTTGATCATGAAACATGTGAGTTTGATCACGAACATGTGTGATTGATAATGAAACAGGTGTGTTTGATCATGAAAAAGGTGATTGATCATGAAACATGTGTGATTGATCATGAAAAATGTTTTTGATCATGAAACAGCTCAAGTTGTGTTTGATCATGAAACAGGTGTGTTTGATCATGAAACACGTGAGTTTGTTCATGAAATAGGTGTGATTGCGGATGTGATTGATCATGAAACATGTGTGTTTGATCATGAAACATGTGTGATTGATCATGAAACAGGTCAGTGTGTGTTTGATCATGAAATAGTTGTGATTGATCATGAAACTGGTGTGTTTGATCATGAAACAGGTGTGTTTGATCATGAAACAGGTATGATTGATCATGAAACAGGTGTGATTGATCATGAATCATGTGCATGATCATGTAACAAGTGTGATTGATCATGAAACAGGTATGATTGATCATGAAAAAGGTCTGCTGATTATGAAACAGGTGTGATTGATACTGAACAGGTGTGTTTGATCATGAAACAGGTGTGTTTGATCATGAAATAGTTGTGATTGATCATGAAACAGGTGTTTTGATCATGAAACCGGTGTGTTTGATCATGAAACAGGTATGATTGATCATGAAACAGGTGTGATTGATCATGAATCATGTGCATGATCATGTAACATGTGTGATTGATGATGAAACAGTTGTGATTGATCATGTAACAGGTTTGATTGATCATGAAAAAGTTGTGATTGATCATGAAACAAATCATGGTCTGTTTGATCATGCAACAGGTGCAATTGATCATCAAAAAGGTTTGTTTGATCATGAAGCAGGTGTGATTGATCATGAAGCAGGAGTGATTGATCATGAAACAGGTCAGGGTGTGTTTGTTCATGAAGCAGGTGTGATTGATAATGAAACAGATGTGATTGATCATGAAACAGGAGTGTTTGATATTGAAATCGATCAGGGTGTGTTTGATCATGAAACGGGTGAGTTTGATCATGAGCGTGTGTGATTGATCATGAAACAGGTGTGTCTGATCATGAAACAGGTGTGTTTGTTCAGGAAACGGGTATGATTGATCATAAAACACGTGTGTTTGATCATGAAACAGGTCAAGGTGTGCTTGATCATGAAACAGGTGTGATTGATCATGAAACAGATCTGTTTGATCATGAAACAGGTATGATTGATCGTGAAACCTGTGTGATTGATCATGAAACAGGTCAGGGTGTGCATATCATGAAACCGGTGTGATTGATTATGAAACAGGTGTGATGATCATGAAACAAATGTGATTGATCATGAAACAAGTCAGGGTTTGTTTGATCATGAAATAGGCGTGATTGATCATGAAACAGGTGTGATTGATCATGAAATAGGTGTGTTTGATATTAAAACATGTGTGTTTGATCATGAAACAGATGTGTTTGCTCATTAAACGGATATGATTGATCATGAAACAGGTGTGTTTGATCATGAAACAGGTGTGATTGATCATGGAACAGGTGTGTTTGATCATGAAATAGGTGTGTGTGATCATGAAACAGATGTGATTGATCATGAAACAGGTGTGTTTGATCATGGAACGGGTGTGCTTCATCATGAAATAGGTGTGATTGTAAATGAAACGGATGTGATTGATCATGAAACACGTGTGTTTGATCATGAAACAGGTATGATTGATCATGAAACAGGTGTGATTGATCATGAATCATGTGCATGATCATGTAACATGTGTGATTGATGATGAAACAGTTGTGATTGATCATGTAACAGGTTTGATTGATCATGAAAAAGTTGTGATTGATCATGAAACAAATCATGGTCTGTTTGATCATGCAACAGGTGCAATTGATCATCAAAAAGGTTTGTTTGATCATGAAGCAGGTGTGATTGATCATGAAGCAGGAGTGATTGATCATGAAACAGGTCAGGGTGTGTTTGTTCATGAAGCAGGTGTGATTGATAATGAAACAGATGTGATTGATCATGAAACAGGAGTGTTTGATATTGAAATCGATCAGGGTGTGTTTGATCATGAAACGGGTGAGTTTGATCATGAGCGTGTGTGATTGATCATGAAACAGGTGTGTCTGATCATGAAACAGGTGTGTTTGTTCAGGAAACGGGTATGATTGATCATAAAACACGTGTGTTTGATCATGAAACAGGTCAAGGTGTGCTTGATCATGAAACAGGTGTGATTGATCATGAAACAGATCTGTTTGATCATGAAACAGGTATGATTGATCGTGAAACCTGTGTGATTGATCATGAAACAGGTCAGGGTGTGCATATCATGAAACCGGTGTGATTGATTATGAAACAGGTGTGATGATCATGAAACAAATGTGATTGATCATGAAACAAGTCAGGGTTTGTTTGATCATGAAATAGGCGTGATTGATCATGAAACAGGTGTGATTGATCATGAAATAGGTGTGTTTGATATTAAAACATGTGTGTTTGATCATGAAACAGATGTGTTTGCTCATTAAACGGATATGATTGATCATGAAACAGGTGTGTTTGATCATGAAACAGGTGTGATTGATCATGGAACAGGTGTGTTTGATCATGAAATAGGTGTGTGTGATCATGAAACAGATGTGATTGATCATGAAACAGGTGTGTTTGATCATGGAACGGGTGTGCTTCATCATGAAATAGGTGTGATTGTAAATGAAACGGATGTGATTGATCATGAAACACGTGTGTTTGATCATGAAACAGGTATGATTGATCATAAAACAGGTCAGGGTATGTTTGATTATGAAATAATTGTGATTGATCATGAAACTGGTGTGTTTGATCATGAAACAGGTTTTTGATCATGAAACAGGTGTGATTGATCATGAAACAGGTGTGTTTGATCATGAAAGAGGTGTGATTGATCATGAAGCAGGAGTGATTGATCATGAAATAGGTATGATTGCACATGAAACAATGTGATTGGTCATGAAACAGGTGTGTTTGATCATGAAAAAGGTAATTGATCATGAAACAGGTGTAATTGATCATGAAAAAGGTTTTTGATCATGAAACAGCTCAAGGTGAGTTTGATCATGAAACAGGTGTGTTTGATCATGTAACAGGTATGATTGATTGAGAAACAAGTATGATTGATCAGAAACAGGAATGATTGATCATGAAACAGGTCAGGGTGTGTTTGATCATGAAACAGGTGTGATTGATCATGTAACAGGTGTGATTGATCATGAAAAAATTGTGATTGATCATGAATCAAATAATGCTCTGTTTGATCATGCAGCAGGTGCGATTGATCATCAAAAAGGTTTGTTTGGTCATGAAGCAGGTGTGATTGATCATGAAACAGGTGAGGGAGAGTTTGATCATGAAAAGGGTGTGATTGATCATGAAACAGGTGTGCTTGATCATGAAACAGGTGTGTTTGATCATGAAACACGTGAGTTTGTTCATGAAATAGGTGTGATTGCGGATGTGATTGATCATGAAACACGTGTGTTTGATCATGGAACAGGTCTGATTGATCATGAAACAGGTCAGTGTGTGTTTGATCATGAAATAGTTGTGATTGATCATGAAACTGGTGTGTTTGATCATGAAACAGGTGTGTTTGATCATGAAACAGGTATGATTGATCATGAAACAGGTGTGATTGATCATGAATCATGTGCATGATCATGTAACAAGTGTGATTGATCATGAAACAGGTATGATTGACCATGAAAAAGGTCTGCTGATTATGAAACAGGTGTGATTGATACTGAACAGGTGTGTTTGATCATGAAACAGGTGTGTTTGATCATGAAATAGTTGTGATTGATCATGAAACAGGTGTTTTGATCATGAAACCGGTGTGTTTGATCATGAAACAGGTATGATTGATCATGAAACAGGTGTGATTGATCATGAATCATGTGCATGATCATGTAACAAGTGTGATTGATGATGAAACAGTTGTGATTGATCATGTAACAGGTTTGATTGATCATGAAAAAGTTGTGATTGATCATGAATCAAATAATGCTCTGTTTGATCATGCAACAGGTGCGATTGATCATCAAAAAGGTTTGTTTGACCATGAAGCAGGTGTGATTGATCATGGAACAGGTGAGGGAGAGTTTGATCATGAAACGGATGTGATTGATCATGAAACAAATCATGGTCTGTTTGATCATGCAACAGGTGCGATTGATCATCAAAAAGGTTTGTTTGATCATGAAGCAGGTGTGATTGATCATGAAGCAGGAGTGATTGATCATGAAACAGGTCAGGGTGTGTTTGTTCATGAAGCAGGTGTGATTGATAATGAAACAGATGTGATTGATCATGAAAAAGGAGTGTTTGATATTGAAATCGATCAGGGTGTGTTTGATCATGAAACGGGTGAGCTTGATCATGAATGTGTGTGATTGATCATGAAACAGGTGTGTCTGATCATGAAAAAGGTTTGTTTGTTCAGGAAACGGGTATGATTGATCATAAAACACGTGTGTTTGATCATGAAACAGGTCAAGGTGTGCTTGATCATGAAACAGGTGTGATTGATCATGAAACAGATCTGTTTGATCATGAAACAGATATGATTGATCGTGAAACCTGTGTGATTGATCATGAAACAGGTCAGGGTGTGCATATCATGAAACCGGTGTGATTGATTATGAAACAGGTGTGATGATCATGAAACAAGTCAGGGTTTGTTTGATCATGAAATTGGCGTGATTGATCATGAAACAGGTGTGATTGATCATGAAACAGGTGTGTTTGATATTAAAACATGTGTGTTTGATCATGAAACAGATGTGTTTGCTCATTAAACGGATATGATTGATCATGAAACAGGTGTGTTTGATCATGAAACAGGTGTGATTGATCATGGAACAGGTGTGTTTGATCATGAAACAGGTGTGTGTGATCATGAAACAGGTGTGATTGATCATGAAACAGGTGTGTTTGATCATGGAACGGGTGTGCTTCATCATGAAATAGGTGTGATTGTAAATGAAACAGATGTGATTGATCATGAAACACGTGTGTTTGAACATGAAACAGGTATGATTGATCATAAAACAGGTCAGGGTATGTTTGATTATTAAATAATAGTGATTGATCATGAAACTGGTGTGTTTGATCATGAAACAGGTTTTTGATCATGAAACAGGTGTGATTGATCATGAAACAGGTGTGTTTGATCATGAAAGAGGTGTGGTTGATCATGAAGCAGGAGTGATTGATCATGAAACAGGCATGATTGCACATGAAACAGATGTGATTGGTCATGAAACAGGTGTGTTTGATCATGAAAAAGGTAATTGATCATGAAACAGGTGTAATTGATCATGAAAAAGGTTTTTGATCATGAAACAGCTCAAGGTGAGTTTGATCATGAAACAGGTGTGTTTGATCATGTAACAGGTATGATTCATTGAGAAACAAGTGTGATTGATCAGAAACAGGTATGATTGATCATGAAACAGGTCAGGGTGTGTTTGATCATAAAACAGGTGTGATTGATCATGGAACGGGTGTGCTTCATCATGAAACAGGTGTGGTTGATCATTAAACGGGTGTGATTGTGCATGAAACAGGTGTGTTTGATCATGAAACAGGTCAAGGTGTGTTTGATGATGAAACAGGTGTGATTGATCATGAAACAGATGTGATTGATCATGAAACAGGTCAGGGTGTGTTTTATCATGAAACAGTTGTGATTGATCATGAAACATGTGTGATTGATCATGAAACAGGTCTGTTTGATCATGAAACAGGTATGATTGATCGTGAAACAAGTGCGATTGATCATGAAACAGGTGTGTTTGATCATGAAACGGCTAAGATTGATCATGAAACTGGTGTTTTTGATGATGAAACAGGTCAAGGTGTGTTTGATCATGAAACAGTTGCGATTGATCATGAAACAAGTGTGATTGATAATGAAGCAGATGTGATTGATCATGAAAAAGGCCAGGGTGTGTTTTATCATGAAACAGTTGTGATTGATCATGAAACAGGTGTGATTGATCATGAAACATGTCTGTTTGATCATGAAACAGGTATGATTGATCGTGAAACAAGTGTGATTGATCATGAAACAGGTGTGATTGGTCATGAAACAGGTCAGGGTGTGTTTGATTATGAAACGGGTGTGATTGATCATGAAACAGGTGTGATTGATCATGAAACTGGTGTGATTGTTCATGAAACAGATGTGCTTGATATTGAAATCGGTCAGGGTTTGTTTGATCATGAAACGTGTGAGTTTGATCATGAGCGTGTGTGATTGATAATGAAACAGGTGAGTTTGATCATGAAAAGGTGATTGATCATGTAACAGGTGTGATTGATCATGAAAAAGGTTTTTGATCATGAAACAGGTGTGTTTGATCATGAAACAGGTATGATTGATTGTGAAACAAGTGTGATTGATCAGGAAACGGGTATGATTAATCATGAAACAGGTCAGGGTGTGTTTGATCATGAAACAGGTGCGATTGGTCATGAAAGAGGTGTGTTTCATCATGTAACAGGTGTGATTGATCATGAAACAGGTGTGTTTGATCATGTGACAGGTGTGATTGATCATTAAAAATGTTTTTGATCATGAAACAGCTCAAGGTGAGTTTGATCATGAAACAGGTGTGTTTGATCATGTAACAGGTATGATTCATTGAGAAACAAGTGTGATTGATCAGAAACAGGTATGATTGATCATGAAACAGGTCAGGGTGTGTTTGATCATAAAACAGGTGTGATTGATCATGGAACGGGTGTGCTTCATCATGAAACAGGTGTGGTTGATCATGAAACGGGTGTGATTGTGCATGAAACAGGTGTGTTTGATCATGAAACAGGTCAAGGTGTGTTTGATGATGAAACAGGTGTGATTGATCATGAAACATGTGTGATTGATCATGAAACAGGTCTGTTTGATCATGAAAAAGGTATGATTGATCGTGAAACAAGTGCGATTGATCATGAAACAGGTGTGTTTGATCATGAAACGGCTAAGATTGATCATGAAACTGGTGTTTTTGATGATGAAACAGGTCAAGGTGTGTTTGATCATGAAACAGTTGCGATTGATCATGAAACAAGTGTGATTGATAATGAAGCAGATGTGATTGATCATGAAAAAGGCCAGGGTGTGTTTTATCATGAAACAGTTGTGATTGATCATGAAACAGGTGTGATTGATCATGAAACATGTCTGTTTGATCATGAAACAGGTATGATTGATCGTGAAACAAGTGTGATTGATCATGAAACAGGTGTGATTGGTCATGAAACAGGTCAGGGTGTGTTTGATTATGAAACGGGTGTGATTGATCATGAAACAGGTGTGATTGATCATGAAACTGGTGTGATTGTTCATGAAACAGATGTGCTTGATATTGAAATCGGTCAGGGTTTGTTTGATCATGAAACGTGTGAGTTTGATCATGAGCGTGTGTGATTGATAATGAAACAGGTGAGTTTGATCATGAAAAGGTGATTGATCATGTAACAGGTGTGATTGATCATGAAAAAGGTTTTTGATCATGAAACAGGTGTGTTTGATCATGAAACAGGTATGATTGATTGTGAAACAAGTGTGATTGATCAGGAAACGGGTATGATTAGTCATGAAACAGGTCAGGGTGTGTTTGATCATGAAACAGGTGCGATTGGTCATGAAAGAGGTGTGTTTCATCATGTAACAGGTGTGATTGATCATGAAACAGGTGTGTTTGATCATGTGACAGGTGTGATTGATCATTAAAAATGTTTTTGATCATGAAACAGCTCAAGGTGTGTTTGATCATGAAACAGGTGTGTTTGATCATGAAACAGGTATGATTGATCGTGAAACAAGTGTGATTGATCATGAAGCTCGTTTCATTGATCATGAAACTGGTGTGTTTGATATTGAAACCGATCAGGGTGTGTTTGATGATGAAACAGGTGTGTTTGATATTGAAACCGGTCAGGGTGTGTTTGATCATGAAACAGTTGAGTTTGATCCTGAAACAGGTGTCTTTGATCATGAAACAGGTGTGATTGATCATGAAGAGGTGTGTTTGATCATGAAACATGTGTGATTGTTCATGAAACAGGTGTGCTTGATCATGAAACAGGTCAAGGTGTGTTTGATCATGAAACAGGTGTGATTGTACATGAAACAGGTGTGCTTGATCATGAAACAGGTGTGTTTTCTCATGGAACAGGTGTGTTTGTTCATGAAACAGGTGTGTTTGATCATGAAACAGGTGAATTTATTCATGAAACAGGTGTGATTGATCATGAAACATGTGTGTTTGATCATGAAATGGGTGTGATTGATCATGAAACAGGTGTGAGTGATCATGAAACAGGTGTGATTGATCATGAAACAGGTGGGTTTGATATTGAAACCGGTCAGGATGTGTTTGAGCATGAAACAGGTGAGTTTGATCAAGAACGTATGTGATTGATCATGAAACAGGTGTGTTTGATCATGAAACAGTTGTGTTTGATCATGAAACGGCTAAGATTGATCATGAAACTGGTGTTTTTGATGATGAAACAGGTCAAGGTGTGTTTGATCATGAAACAGTTGCGATTGATCATGAAACAAGTGTGATTGATAATGAAGCAGATGTGATTGATCATGAAAAAGGCCAGGGTGTGTTTTATCATGAAACAGTTGTGATTGATCATGAAACAGGTGTGATTGATCATGAAACATGTCTGTTTGATCATGAAACAGGTATGATTGATCGTGAAACAAGTGTGATTGATCATGAAACAGGTGTGATTGGTCATGAAACAGGTCAGGGTGTGTTTGATTATGAAACGGGTGTGATTGATCATGAAACAGGTGTGATTGATCATGAAACTGGTGTGATTGTTCATGAAACAGATGTGCTTGATATTGAAATCGGTCAGGGTTTGTTTGATCATGAAACGTGTGAGTTTGATCATGAGCGTGTGTGATTGATAATGAAACAGGTGAGTTTGATCATGAAAAGGTGATTGATCATGTAACAGGTGTGATTGATCATGAAAAAGGTTTTTGATCATGAAACAGGTGTGTTTGATCATGAAACAGGTATGATTGATTGTGAAACAAGTGTGATTGATCAGGAAACGGGTATGATTAATCATGAAACAGGTCAGGGTGTGTTTGATCATGAAACAGGTGCGATTGGTCATGAAAGAGGTGTGTTTCATCATGTAACAGGTGTGATTGATCATGAAACAGGTGTGTTTGATCATGTGACAGGTGTGATTGATCATTAAAAATGTTTTTGATCATGAAACAGCTCAAGGTGTGTTTGATCATGAAACAAGTGTGTTTGATCATGAAACAGGTATGATTGATCGTGAAACAAGTGTGATTGATCATGAAGCTCGTTTCATTGATCATGAAACTGGTGTGTTTGATATTGAAACCGATCAGGGTGTGTTTGATGATGAAACAGGTGTGTTTGATATTGAAACCGGTCAGGGTGTGTTTGATCATGAAACAGTTGAGTTTGATCCTGAAACAGGTGTCTTTGATCATGAAACAGGTGTGATTGATCATGAAGAGGTGTGTTTGATCATGAAACATGTGTGATTGTTCATGAAACAGGTGTGCTTGATCATGAAACAGGTCAAGGTGTGTTTGATCATGAAACAGGTGTGATTGTACATGAAACAGGTGTGCTTGATCATGAAACAGGTGTGTTTTCTCATGGAACAGGTGTGTTTGTTCATGAAACAGGTGTGTTTGATCATGAAACAGGTGAATTTATTCATGAAACAGGTGTGATTGATCATGAAACATGTGTGTTTGATCATGAAATGGGTGTGATTGATCATGAAACAGGTGTGAGTGATCATGAAACAGGTGTGATTGATCATGAAACAGGTGGGTTTGATATTAAAACCGGTCAGGATGTGTTTGAGCATGAAACAGGTGAGTTTGATCAAGAACGTATGTGATTGATCATGAAACAGGTGTGTTTGATCATGAAACAGTTGTGTTTGATCATGAAACCGGTGTGTTTGTTCATGAAACGCGTGTGATTGATCATGAAACAGGTGTGTTTTATCATGAAACAGTCAAGGTGTGTTTGATCATGAAACCGCTGTGATTGTTCATGAAACAGGTGTGATTATCATGAAATAGGTGTAAGTGATCATGGAACAGTTGTGTTTGATCATGGAACAGATGTGTTTGATCATGAAACATGTGTGTTTGATCATGAAACAAGTGATTTTGTTCATTATACAGGTGTGATTGTATATGAAACAGGTGTGATTGATCATGAAACAGGTGTGTTTGATCATGAAACAGATGTGATTGATCATAAAACAGGTCAGGATGTGTTTGATCATGAAACAGGTGTGACTGATCATGGAACAGGTGTGTTTGGTCATGAAACAGGTGTGTTTGATCATGAAACACGTGAGTTTGATCATGAAACAGGTGTGATTGATTATGAAACAGGTGTGATTGTTCATGAAACAGGTGTGTTAATCATGAAACAGGTGTGTTTGATCATGAAACAGGTGTAATTGATCATGAAACAAGTCAGGGTGTGATTGATCATGAAACAGGTATGTTTGATCATGAAACAGGTGAGTTTGAGCATGAAACAGGTGTGTTTGGTCATGAAACAAGTGTGATTGATCATGAAACCGGTCTGGGTATGTTTGATCATGAAACAGGTCAGGGTGTGTTTGAACATGAAACGGGTGCGATTGAACAGGTTGTGTGTCCCTGAACTGTCAGGTGCTAAACGCTCTGATTGGTGGAGCCTGTTGGATTGCCGGGACACACACACACACACGAGAAAGTAATTGTTTGGGTAGTTGGACCAGACTATGTTCTGTTTCTAAAGGCTTTTCAAAGCGGTAACCTGCTCCAGTCGCTCAGTTCCTCCTCTCACTGGCCTCTAATATCTGTACCTTGATGGCACAGTGACAAGTCCTCCCCTCCAATGCTCCTCATTGTGTAATCATCATGGGTTGTTACACATTTTGTTGTGTTAAATAACCACTCTCGAGTCTGCTAAGTCCAGCAAGTAAAGGCGTTTATTCAAGCAAATGCAAGGAGTGAGCCTCAGTTGCCTGAGATACCTCACTCAACAATACACAGTTTGCAACTTACATTTATAGTACACAAGTTACTGTAACTTGGGTTTTTTGCGATTGTCATAAATCAGTACACACTGTTCTAACACTTATATCACAGGACAAGCTTCACAACCCAGTTAATCAATGGAGTTATTCAGGTCCGGCAGGTGTCTCCCGTTATCTTAACTCCTCCTAGCCTTGGGCCTCCCATTCCCATGGTAACTCCTATTTGGCCTTCATTCTCCTTATCTTCTTGTTCTGAACATAACAACGAGTAGTTTTCCCAAGCTTCTAAATGAGCTAGCTGTCTCTAAAGATGCCCTTGGTCAAGTATCCCATCATACCTAGGTGAAGAACCATACAGCATTTATTTCAAAGATGCATTTTACTAACAATTCCTCATTTCTATTACAATGTTAGCCTAACCCCACTTGTCCCACTTCACATTTCATGAATGGTTGGCTTCCTGCCACTGCTGTTCTGGGCCGGCTCCACTGAGAAGTGCCACATCAATACGAACAGGAATGCAACACTGCAAGTCAGCCCCAAGGTGCGTCGCCATTATTCGGGTCCCCAATCAGTGAAGTGGATCCCGGTCCCTGTCAGCAACACTCTCCGTCCAATTCCCAATTCTTTCTCCTTTCTGTTACCGTGGTAACCGTTTTCTCTTACACCAAGGCAGAATCCACTCTGATAAAAAATCCGAACAGGTTTGGAAAAAACACAGGGCGGATCTTGCGCTAGAAACCAGTGAGGCTATCGGCTCTCACCGTTAATAGAGATAGACAGACTTGTATTTCTAGAGCACTTTTCACAACCACCAGATGTCTCAAAGTGCTTTACAGCCAGTGAAGTGCTTTTGGAGTGTAGTCACTGCTGTAATGTGGCAAAAACGGCAGCCAACCTGCGTACAGCAATCTCCCACACACAGCAATGTGATAATGACCAGATAATCTCTTTTAGTGATGTTGATTGAGGGATAAATATTGGCCCCAGATCACCGGGGCTAACTCCCCTGCTTTTCTTCGAAATAGTGCTGTGGAATCTTTTACATCTACCTGAGAGGGCAGATGGGGCCTCGGTCTCATCCAAAAGACAGCACCTCCGACAGTATGGCGCGCTCTCAGCACTGCACTGGAGTGTCAACATAGATTTTTGTGCTCAAGTTCCTAGAGTGGGACTTGAACCCACAAGAGGCAAGAGTGCTGACCACTGAGCCACGGCTGACACAGATTACCGAGTAAATCGGACAGCAACTTCCAGACTCCTCTCATGCGTGGTTAAATGCGGAAATCCGGAGCTTATTGTCCATCTTACCCTGCTCCTCTACAAGCTTTGTCACATCGCTACCTTGCCGTACAATTCGGCATTGAAACACGGGAAGGGGGTGAAGTTGCGGTAGTTATCCACTAAACACGGCAGAAAATGTTTGGGCTGGTGTATACAGGAGTAAGTGAAATTTAACACCAACAGCAACAACTTGTATTTATATAGCTCCTTTAACATAGTGAAACGTCCCAAGGCGCTTCACAGAAGTATTATGAGATTTTTTTAAAATTGATACTGAGCTGCATAAGTAGAAATTAGGTGACCAAAAGAGGTGGTCAAAGAGGTATGCTTTAAGGAGCGTCTTGAAAAAGGAAAGAGAGGTAGAGAGGTTTAAGTAGGGAGTTCCAGAGCTTGGGGCCTAGGCAGCAGAAGGCACGGCCACCAATGGTTGAGTGATTATAATTTGGGATGCTCAACAGGGCAGAATTAAAGGAGAGCAGACATCTTGGTGTGGGGGGTGGGGGGGGGGGGTTGTGGGGCTGGAGGAGATTACAGAGATAGGGAGGGGCGAGGCCATGGAGGGATTTGAAAATAAGGATGAAAATTTTGAAATCGAGGCATTGCTTAACGGAAGCCAGTGTAGGTCGGCGAGCGCAGGGGTGATGGGTGAGTGGGACTTGGTGCAAGTTAGGACACGGACAGCCAAGTTTTAGCATGATAAGTCTTAATTACTGCCAAACAACGCCTCTGGCTCTGAAAATTTACCTTTACAAATGTGGAGACTCATTCCTTCAGAATTTAATTATTGTGGCGATTTGAAAAAATATTACAAATGAAAATATTTTTTTTTAATTGTTTCTTTCTGTCTATTTTATTTCTCTTTCTTAATACCACCTTTCTTTCCCTCTCTTTATTTTCTTTTCTGTGCATGATTTTATTTTAAATTAAGTATTGTAATTTACACTATCTGGTTTAGACTCTGCGTGTTTCAGTGAGGATTCTTCAATCTGATTGATTGAAGAGAAAGGGTGTTGTTTTCACTGCTCATGCATGTTACAAATCCCCTGAAAATCCCACAAATAGTCTCTGGGCAGCTGAGACCACAGTGAAGAGCGAACGCCATTCTTTTGCTGCTGGCAAAATCCCAGCAAGTGTGTTTCTCCCCCTCTCAGTTTCTTTGCCTTTGGCTTTTGCTGGGATACAGTTCCCTAAGTGACAGGGTTAGGTTTTCTTGGTGACGTATAATGGAGGAGGTTCAAATTCAGAATGATGCCAAAAATCTTTCAATCTTATTTTGAAAAGCTCCGCTTTCCCACCCCCACCCCCGGCCATTGAGGGGCTCTGATTCCCCCCAACCCCACACCACAACTCCACCCATCCTCCCATCAGACGGGCAGAGTGTAGCTCTGATCTCCCGCTGTTGGGAATGCCCCTCCATCACCTCTTTTGGCGCAAGTCAAGGTTTCGGGATTGGTTGGGCGCCCACCTCTCACCATCGGCATAGCAGAGACCCTGCAACTTCTGCGGTGACCAGGAAACCTCACGGTGGCCATAAGAAGAGGTGGCAAGGAGAGCGGGGGGTTCTGCTGGCAGGGCAACATCAAGGCTGAATAGCTATTGGCCACAGGCAATGCCATCAGAATGCTTTTGAAAGCCAGCAAAGAATGACTAAAAAAATGATTAAGAAAGGGAAGATAGACTATGAAAGTAAGCTAGCACAAAATATAGAAACAGATAGCAAGAGTTTCTATAGGGATATAAAAAGGAAAAGAGTGGCTAAAGTAAATGTTGGTCCCTTAGAGGATGAGACCAGGGAATTAGTAATGGGGAACATGGAGATGGCAGAATCTCTGAACAAATATTTTGTATCCGTCTTTACGGTCGAGGACACTAACAATATTCCAACGGTGGATAGTCAAGGGGCTATAGGGGGGGGAGGAACTTAACACAATCACAATCACTAAGGATGTGGTACTCAGTAAGATAATGGGACTAAAGGCAGATAAATCTCCTGAACCTGATGGCTTGCATCCCAGGGTCTTAAGAGAAGTAGCAGCAGGGATTGTGCACGCATTGGTTGTAATTTACCAAAATTCCCTGGATTCTGGGGAGGTCTCGGCAGATTGGAAAACTGAAAATGTAACGCACCTATTTAAAAAAGGAGGCAGACAAAAAGCAGGAAACTATAGACCAGTTACCATAACATCTGTGGTTGGGAAAATGTTGGTGTCCATTATTAAAGAAGCAGTAGCAGGGCATTTGGAAAAGCAAAATTCGGTCAGGCAGAGTCAGCATGGATTTATGAAGGGGAGGTCACGTTTGACAAATTTTCTGGAATTCTTTGAGGATTTAATGATCAGGGTGGATAATGGGAACCAGTGGATGTGGTGTATTTGGACTTCCAGAAGGCATTTGACAAGGTGCCACATAAAAGGTTACTGCACAAGATAAAAGTTCACGGGGTTGGGAGTAATATATTAGCATGGATAGAGGATTGGCTAACTAACAGAAAACAGAGAGTCGGGATAAATGGTTCATTCTCTGGTTGGCAACCAGTAACTAGTGGTGCCGCAGGGATCAGTGCTGGGACCCCAACTATTTACAACCTATATTAACGACTTGGAATAAGGGGCTGAATGTAACGTAGCCAAATTGGCTGACGGTACGGGAGGAAAAGCAATGTGTGAGGAGGACACAAAAATCTGCAAAAGGACATAGACAGGCTAAGTGAGTGGGCAAAAATTTGGCAGATGTAGTATAATGTTGAAATGTGTGAGGTCATGCAATTCGGCAGAAAAAAAATCAAAGAGCAAGTTATTATTTAAATGGAGAAAGATTGCAAAGTGCTGAGGTACAGCGGGACCTAGGGGTACTTGTGCAGGAAACACAAAACGATAGCAATTGATCAGGAAGGCCAATGGAATCTTGGCCTTTATTGCAAAGGGGATGGAGTATAAAAGCAGGAAAGTCTTGCTACAGCTATACAGGGTATTGGTGAGGCCACACCTGGAATACTGCGTGCAGTTTTGGTTTCCATATTTATGAAAGGATATACTTGCTTTGGAGGCAGTTCAGAGAAGGTTCACTAGGTTGATTTCAGGGATGAGGGATTGACTTATGAGGAAAGATTGAGTAGGTTGGGCCTCGACGGTATGAGACGTGAATTGGCTAGGCGAATGATAATTAAAGGGTTGACGGTGGCTAGGCAATGGCAGACATTTAAAGATCACATGTGTTGTGTATGCATGCCTCTTTACTGTGTGATGTCTGTAACACTGTTATGCCACATTGAATGTACTCTTATAGTGTACACACCTTACCGGTACACCAGAGGGTGCTGCTGCTGGAGACCTAGGGGTTGCCTGCACACGGCAGGTAACCCAGTATAAAAGGGAATTCACAGTTTGTTGTCGTCACTCAAGAGCTGCAAATAAAGGACTGCAGGTCTACACAGTTTAAGCATCATATCCTGCCTCATGGAGTCATTACTAAAGGTGCCTACATACACTACAACTGGCGATGGGAATACGAGGTCACGAACCACATGCTCAACATATCTAACCTCAGCAACTTTCAGCAATTTACAGAGGGGGAAGAATGGGACGCTTTTGTGGAAAGATTGGAACACTTCTTTATAGCCAATGACCTGGACGGGGACACACCGGCTACACTACCGAACAAACGCAGGGCCATCCTGCTTATCAGTTGTGGGCCCACCATCTACCATCAGGGACTTACTAGCCCCGGAGAAGACAACCACCAAGAGCTATGAGCAACTTGTAACAACCATACGGGAACAACTAAAACCAAAAGAAAGCATCCTCACAGCCAGGCACCGGCTCTACACTTACTGGCGACCTGAGGGCCAAGAAATTGGCAAGTATGCTGCACAGTTAAGAAGACTAGCTGCACCGTGTGATTTTGGCGACCACCTTAATGAAGCACTAAGGGACATATTTGTCATCGGAATCGACCACGAAGGCCTCCTACACAAATTGCTCTCGGCTGACATCACGGTCACCCTTCAAAAAGCAATTCAAGTGAGCCAGGCCTACATGGTTTCGACCAGCGACTCCAGGCGAATACTGACCCAGGACTCTAAACCGGCAAGTGCAGTGCACCGCATGGATACTTCTAAAGGCAGAAATGCTGCCCCGAGTCCCGCAATCCTGAGTCCGCCACATGGGGCAAACCGGATGGCCCCGTGCTGGAGCTGTGGAGGAAACCACAGGGCCCACCAGTGCCACTACAAAGACTATGCATGCAAAGGCTACAAAGAGAAAGAGCACCTTCAGAGAATGTGCAGAAAAGGCTGTACTCACCGCGTCTCTGATGAGTTGGCTGATCACCGGGCTCCGACACAGATGAAGAGGAAGTTGCTCAAAGCCTGGAAGAAGAGTATGGAATCTTTACCTGCTCCACCGGAAGTTCTCCGTGGATGATGGAAGTGGACATCAATGGAGTCCCAGACTCCATGGAGATTGACACAGGGGTGATGCCAGTAAATGATGAGCCAAATGACCTTTGAAAAAATTTGGATGAACCCTGCCACTCGACGAAAACTGTCTCCTGTCCAGGCAAAGCTGCTCACCTATACTAAAGGTAAAATCCAAATCGTTGGCAGTGTCGACGTCCAGGTCTCCTAGGATGGCGTGTTGAACAAACTTCCCCTGTGATTTGTAGCCGGTGGCGGTCCCACGCTGCTGGGCAGGAATTGGATGAATCAGGTCCACATCAGGTGAAGTGGCCCTGTGGAAGAAAAGTCCACCACAGCCCACCTGCATGAAAGCCAGGAAATGGTTGCAGCACCAGCAGCACAAGAAGAAACACTTGAAATCAAAATGGCCACCACCATGCCACCAGTGAGCATGGAGGAGCATCACATGACACCGAGCGGCCAATCGGATTTGAAGGCTCCCTTAAAGGAGACCGGTAACCAAAGAAATTTAAAGGAGAAGTTTCAACTATTTGAGTACACGGACTTTAAAGCTAAAGATGCAATTAAAGGGTGCAAGTATGAAAATGTATGCAATGTAACAATGAATTGTAATGCTGGTTTAACTAATGTGACTAATGATATGAATGCAGGTGTCAGTAAGGTTAAGAACAAGTTTATTCTGCTTAACAGTAATGACAGAGATTGTGAAATGCCTAATGTAACCATGTCTGTTGAAACCAGGACACCCAAAAGTGATGCAAATGCTAGAATGTATAATGCAGGCTCGACTATGTGTGATCAGAGCCAAGGTGTCATGTATACCGGTAGGACACTGCCAAAGGACATTGGGTCCTACAGGGACCATGCTGATGCCAATGGAATCACCCTGTGGAAGACCCCCAGGTCCAGCAGGCTACCTGGCCATGTAGCCTGGACCTTTGGAACGAATGTGATGCCCCTTGCAGGACACACACACAGGCAGTGGGAGCAGACCCACTACAGGGACAGTGGTCAATGGGAAGCCCAGCCACCTCAATGGCAACCTGCATCAGACCAGCCCTACAGCCCCTGGCCACCAGGACCAACGCCAGGAGCATGAGGCCAATACCCTCCAGCTTCCCTGGAAAACCCTGGGATGACCTGACCCTCATCCCTATTGGTGAACAAGGAACCCACCCAGTCTTGTGGCCCTGCCCACCACCCCACAACTACCCACATCACAGTGTATACACACCACCCACTGCTGCCGTGGCTACCTCCCCGAGGGATCCCACAACAGTGACACCCACTTGGTTTGTGTGTGAGGGAGGGGAAACGTACGAGGCCAGCCTCAGCACAGGGGTCACACCTGGCAACTACACAACCCTCACCGCAACCTCCCATAGCCCACCACTGATCACCTCCCCTGGTTATGACAATAAGGATATGAAAAATGCTCAGGGGGGAGTATTGTTGTGTCTGCATGCCTGTTTACTGTGTGATGTCTGTAACACTGTTATGCCACGTTGAATGTACCCTTATATTGTACACTCCTTACCAGTACACCAGAGGGTGCTGCTGCTGGAGACCTAGGGGTTTCCTGCACACGGCAGGTAACCCAGTATAAAATGGAACTCGCAGCTTGTTGTCGTCATTCAGGAGCTGCAAATAAAGGACTACAGGTCTACACAGTTTAAGCATCATATCCTGCTTCGTGGAGTCATTACTAAAGGTGCCTACATACACTACAACATGGATGAACTTCAACAATTGTACATCCCTGTCTGGTGTAAAAAATAAAATGGGGAAGGTGGCTCAACCGCGGCTTACAAGGGAAATTATGGATAGTGTTAAATCTAAGGAAGAGACATATAAATTGGCCAAAAAAAGCAGCAAACCTGAGGACTGGGAGAAATTTAGAATTCAGCAGAGGAGGGCAAAGGATTTAATTAGGAGGGGGAAAATAGAATATGAGAATGAGCTTGCAAGGAACATAAAAACTGACTGCAAAAGCTTCTACAGATATGTGAAGAGAAAAAGATTAGTGAAGTCAAATGTAGATACCTTACAGTCAGAATCAGGTGAAGTCATAATGGGGAACAAAGCAATGGCAGACCAATTGAACAAATATTTTGCTTCTGTCTTCATTAAGGAAGACACAAATAACCTTCCGGAAATACGAGGGAACGAGGGTCTAGAAAGAAGGAGGAACTAAAGGAAATCCTTATTAGTCAGCAAATTGTGTTATGGAAATTAATGGGATTGAAGGCCAATAAATCCCCAGGATGTGATAGTCTGCATCCCAGAGTACTCAAGGAAGTAGCCCTAGAAATAGTGGATGCATTGGTGGTCATTTTCCAACATTCTGTAGACTCTGGATCAGTTTCTATGGACTGGAGGGTAGCTAATGTAACCCCACTTTTTAAAAAAGGAGGGAGAGAGAAAACAGTGAATTATAGACCAGTCAGCCTGACATCGGTGGTGGGGAAAATGTTGGAATCAATTATTAAAGATGTAATAACAGCGCATTTGGAAAGCAGTGACAAGATCGGTCCAAGTCAGCACGGATTTATGAAAGGGAAATCATGCATGACCAATCTTCTAGAATTTTTTGAGGATGTAACTAATAGAATGGACAAGGATGAGCCAGCGTATGTGGTGTATTTAGATGTTCAAAAGGCTTTTTAATCAAGGTCCCACATAAGAGATTAGTGTGCAAAATTAAAGCACATGATATTGGGGGTAATGTATTGACGTGGATAGAGAACTGGTTGGCAGACAGGAAGCAGAGAGTAGGAATAAATGGATCCTTTTCAGAATGGCAGGCAGTGACTAGTGGGGTACCGCAAGGTTCAGCGCTGGGACCCCAACTATTTACAATATACATTAATGATTTAGACGAAGGAATTGAATTGTAATATCTCCAAGTTTGCAGATGACACTAAGCTGGGTGGCAGTGTGAGCTGTGAGGAGGATGCTAAGAGGCTGCAGGGTGAATTGGACAGGTTAGGTGAGTGGGAAAATACATGGTAGATGCAGTGTAATGTGGATAAATGTGAGGTTATCCACTTTGGTGGTAAAAACAGGAGGGCCGATTATTATCTGAATGGTGACAGATTGGTAAATGGGGAGGTGCAACAAGACCTGGGTGTCATGGTACATCAGTCATTGAAGGTTGGCATGCAGGTACAGCAGGCGGTGAAGAAGGCAAATGGCATGTTGGCCTTCATAGCGAGAGGATTCGAGTATAGGAGCAGGGAGACCTTACTACAGTTGTACACGGCCTTGGTGAGGCCACATCTTGAATATTGTGTACAGTTTTGGTCTCCTAATCTGAGGAAGGACATTCTTGCTATTGAGGGAGTGCAGCGAAGGTTCACCAAACTGATTCCCGGGATGACAGGACTGACATATGAAGAAAGACTGATCAACTAGGCTTGTATTCAATGGAATTTAGAAGAATGAGAGGGGATCTCATAGAAACATATAAAATTCTGACTGGATTGGACAGGTTAGATGCAGAAAGAATGCTCCCGATGTTGGGGAAGTACAAAACCAGGGGTTGCAGTCTAAAGATAAGGGGTAAGCCATTTAGGACCGAGATAAGGAGAAACTTCTTCACTCAGAGAGTTGTGGGCATATGGAATTTTCTACCACAGAAAGTTGTTGGGGCAAGTTCATTAGATATATTCGAAATGGAGTTAGATGTGGCCCTCACAGCTAAAGAGATTATGGAGAGAAAGCAGGAATGGGGTACTGAAATGCATGATCAGCCATGATCATATTGAATGGTGGTGCAGGCTCGAAGGGCCGAATGGGCTACTCCTGCACCTATTTTCTATGTTTCTATGTTTCTACTCATTGGAATTCAGAAGAATGAGGGGTGATCTTATCGAACGTAGAAGATTATGAGGGGGCTTGACAAGGTGGATGCAGAGAGGATGTTTCCACTGATGGGGGAGATTAAACTAGAGGGCATGATCTTAGAATAAGGGGCCGCCCATGTAAAACTGAGATGAGGAGAAATTTCTTCTCTCAGAGGGTTGTAAATCTGTGGAATTCGCTGCCTCAGAGAGCTGTGGAAGCTGGGATATTGAATAAATTTAAGTCAGAAATAGACAGTTTCTTAAACGATAAGGGAATAAGAGGTTATGCGGAGCGGACAGGGAAGTGGAGCTGAGTCCATGATCAGCTCAGCCATGATGTTATTGAATGGCGGAGCAGGCTCGAGGAGCTATATGGCTTACTCCTGCTCCTATTTTCTATGTTCTTATGATCTTAAAGAGTGTGGGTGAAGACTGAGACCCGTCTCATTTGGTTGTTGATGGTTTAAAAAGATAAATAATGGAGCTTGCATTTATATATTTCTACAATGCCTTTCACCACCTCAGGATGGCCCACAGCTCTTCACAGCCAATGAAATACTTTTTTGGAAATGTAATCACTATTGTATTGTAGGGAACGCAGCAGCCAATTTGCGCACAGCAAGGTTGGAGTGGCCGTTTTTTTAATGAGACGTTAAAATGAGGTCCCGTCTGCTCTCTCAGGTGGACGTAAAAGATCCCATGGCACTATTTCGAAGAAGAACAGGGGAGTTATCCTTGGTGTCCTGGGCCAATATGTATCTCATAATCTGCAACACTAAAAAACTGATTATCTGATCATTTGTCTCAATGTTTGTGGGAGCTTGCTGTGCACAAATTGACTGCTGCGTTTCCTACATTAGAACCGTGCCTAGACTTCAAAAAGTCTTTCATTGTAAAGTGCTTTGGGATGTCCTGAGTTCATGGAAGGCACGATAGAAATATAACTCACTTCCTTCCTACCTTCCTTCCTTCCTTCCTTACATTATAACTGTGTAAGACTTGCCACCAGAGGGCGCACCTGTTGGAGGTCCAAGGGTTACCTGCACACCTCATGTCAGCGAGTATAAAAGGTTGTCTGCCATGCTGCTTTGGCATTCTGGAGTTTTATTAAAGAGACTAAGGTCACATCAGTTTAAGCTTACAGTATTCAGTCTTGCGTAGTTATTCTTAACATAACAACTGGTGATGAGTATCAGATTACGAACTTACACGCGGTTATGGCTGCCGTTGGTATTCTTGAGCAATTTGTAGAGGGTGATGATTGGGAAGCCTTCGTTGAACGTCTCGACCAGTACTTCGTGCCCAACGAGCTGAATGCGGGCGATCAAGTGCACGGCGATTCTCCTCACCGTTTGTGGGTCTACAACATACGGCCTCATCAAGCATTTGCTCGCACTGACGAAACCAACGGAAAAGACATATGCACAGTTGTGCACGCTGGTTCTGAAACACCTCAACCCAAAGGAAATCATCTTAATGGCCAGGTATAGCTTCTGTACTCGCCATCGCTCCGAGGGCCAGGACGTGGCAAGTTATGTCGCCGACCTAAGATGTCTTGCGGGACCTTGCAATTTTGCTGGATATTTGGGGGAAAAGCTGTGGGACCTTTTCGTGCTTGGAATCGGCCACGAGGTAATTCTTCGCAAGCTGCTGTCTGCCGAATCCCCAGACCTGAACAAGGCCATCACGATAGCCCAGGCTTTCATTTCCACGAACGATAATACTAAACTGATATCTTCTCAGCATTGAAGCTCACTAGCAAGTACTGTGCATAAAATAACGCCGTTAGCAGGCAGAACTGTACATGGCAGGGCTTACACACCTGCAGCTACAAGACCTAGGATGACTCAGAGTCCACCGTTGGGCCTGAAGGCGAATCCATTAACACCATGTTGGCGCTGCGGGTGTAATCATAGAGCCCATCAATGTTGATTTAAGTACTACATGTGCAAAGGCTGCGAAACAATGGGGCATCTCCAGCGAATGTGTAAACGTGCTGCGACTCACCACGTGGCAGAGTCGGCAGAAGATGGTCGATCCAAAGTGGATCACACAGAACGAGTAAGAGTGGCAACTCAACCCGAGGCCAAGAAAGAAATATATGGGGTACACACCTTCACCACCAAGAATCCTCCTATAATGCTGAAAGTCAAATTAAATGGCATTCCAGTTTCCATGGAGTTATACAGGGGCAAGGAAGTCAATTATGAGCCAGAAGGCTTTTGAGAAACTGTGGGGCAACAAGGCACAAAGGCCCAAACTGAGCCCGATTTATACAAAGCTGCGCACTTGCACCACAGAACTCATACCAGTCATTCGCAGTGCGGCAGTGAAGGTATCATATGATGGAGCTGTGCATGACTTAATCACTGTGAATTGTACCAGGCAATGGCCCAATGCTGTTCGGCAGAAGCTGGCTAGGAAAGATTCGATGGAACTGGAATGACAGCAAAGCACTATCTTCAGTGGATGACGCCTCGTGTGCTCAAGTGAGCAAATTTCCCTCGCTATTTGAACCAGGCATCAGCAACTTCACAGGCGCCAAGGTGCAGATCCATCTTGTCGTTGATGCACGGCCTGTTCATCACAAAGCTTGAGCGGTTCTATATATGATGAGGGAGAAAGTTGAGATCGAACTGGACAGACTTCAACAAGAGGGAATTATATCGCCAGTCGAGTTCAATGAGTGGGCCAGCCCAATTGTTCCAGTGTTGAAAAGCGATGGCACGGTCAGAATCTGCGGAGACTACAAGGTAACGATCAACCGAGTCTTGTTACAAGACCAGTATCCACACCCAAGACAGATGACCTGTTCGCAATATTAGCAGGGGGGAAGTTGTTCACCGAATTGGATCCAACCTCCGCTTACATGACACAGGAGCTGGCTGAATCTTCTAAAAGATTGACATGCATCAACATGCACAAAGGACTGTTTATCTACCACAGATGCCCTTTTGGGATTTGCTCGGCTGCTGCCATTTTCCAGAGGAACATGGTGAGTCTGCTGAAATCGGTTCCGCGCACCATTGTGTTTCAAGACGACATCCTGATTGCCGGTCGTGACACCACTGAACACCTGCGCAACCTGGAAGAGGTTCTATGTCGACGAGACAGATTGGGACACAGGTTGAAATGCTCCAAGTGTGTTTTCCTGGTGCCAGAGGTCGAATTTTTGGGGAGAAAGATTGCGGCAGACGGCATCAGACCCAGGCCATCAAGAACGCACCCAGACCACAGAATGTGATGGAGCTGTGTTCATTCCTGGGACTCCTCCACTATTTTGGTAACTTTCTACCCTGGCTGAGCACTTTGCTGGAACCATTGCACATGTTGCTACATAAGGGTGACGACTGGGTTTGAGGTAAATCTCAAGAGACAGCCTTTGAGAAGGCCAGAAACCTGCTATGTTCTAACAAGTTACTTGTATTGTATGACCCATGTAAACATTTAGTGCTAGCTTGTGATGCATCTTCGTACGGGGTCGGGTGTGTGTTACAGCAAACCAATGTATCAGGCAAATTGCAACCGGTTGCTTATGCGTCTAGAAGTCTATCTAAGGCTGAAAGAACCTACAGTATGGTCGAGAAAGAGGCGTTAGCATGCGTATACGGGATTAAGAAAATGCACCAATACCTATTTGGACTCCGGTTCGAGCTTGAAACCGATCACAAACTGCTCACTTCGCTGTTTTCAAAAAGCAAAGGTATAAACACCAATGCTTCGACCCGCATCCAATGATGGGCACTAACATTGTCCGCTTATGACTATGTTATCCGCCACAGACCAGGCATGCAGAAGTGTGCTGACGCCCTCAGTCGGCTACCATTGCCCACCACCGGTGCAACCCGCAGACTTGCTTCTGGTCATGGATGTTTTTGAGAGCAAGTGGTCACCCGTCACGCCTCGCCAGATCAGGACCTGGACTAGCCTGGATCCTGTGCTATCACTAGTAAAAAGTTGTGTCCTCAATGGGAGCTAGTCGGCTGTTCTGGGGAAATGCAAGATGGAATTAAGATGTTTCACTGACGTAAAGATGAAATGTCCATCCAGTCGGATTGTCTCTTATGGGGTAATTGTGTGTTTTGCCAAAAAAAGACAGGGAAACATTTATACGCGACCTACACAGTACCCACCCAGGCATAGTCATGATGAAGGCTATCGCCAGGCTGCACCTTTGGTGGCCCGGCATTGACTCGGATTTGAGCAATGCACCAAGGGAGGCTTCACTGAGTCTGTGGTCATGGTCCTCCAAACCATGGTCCAGAATCCACGTAGATTTCGCTGGCCCCCTTCGAGGAAAGATGTTCTTAATAATAGTGGAAGCTTACTCTAAATGGATTGAATGTGTAATCATGTCATCCTGCATGACCACTGCCACCATTGAAAGCCTCCGGGCCATGTTCGCCACCCATGGCTTGTCCAACATCCTTGTCAGTGATAATGGACTGTTTTTCACCAGCTCGGAATTCAACGAGTTTATGACCCGCAATGGCATTAAGCGTGTCAGGTCTGCCCCATTTAAGCCCACATCCAACGGTCAAGCAGAACAGGCAGTCCAAGCTATCAAGCAGAGCTTGAAATGCGTGACGGATGGCTCCCTGCAGACCCCTTTATCTCAAGTTCTGCTCAGCTACCAGATGCGACCCCACTCACTTACTGGGGTTCCCCCGGTGGAATTGTTAATGAAGAGAGCACTCAAAACTAGGCTCTCCTTAGTCCACCCGGATCTTAATGATCATGTGGAAACCCGGCGTCACCGGCAAAACATGTACCACGATCGCGCAGCTGTATCGCATGACATTGATGTAAACAGCCCTGTTTTTTTTCCTTAATTACGGTCATGGTCCCAAATGAGTTGCTGGCACTGTCTTGGCCAAGGAGGGGAATAGAGTGTTTATTGTCAAACTATGCAATGGACAAACGTGCAGAAAGCATTTGGATCAGACCAAACTGCGCTTCACTGACAACCAGGAACAACTTGAAGAGGACATCACTATCATCGATCCACCAACACACACCCAACCAGCAATCGACCTCACCATCAATCAAGAGGATGAACCCACCATTCCCAACGGTCCGGTCAGACCAGCCATGTTGCAGTGCAGCAATGGCCCGACCAACTCACTCATGCCAGAGTTCGAACTCAGGCATTCAACCAGGGAGCGAAGAGCCCCGGACCGTGTCAACTTGTAAATTAACTTGTATCAAAGACTTTGGGGGGGGGGGGGGTGTGATGTTATGTATGTAAACATTATAACTGTGTAAGACTTGTCACCAGAGGGTGCACCTGCTGGAGGCCCAAGGGTCACCTGCATACCTCATGCAAGCGAGTATAAAAGGTTGTCTGCCATGCTGCTTTAGCATTCTGGAGTTTTATTAAAGAGACTAAGTTCACATCAGTTTAAGCTAACAGTACTCAGTCTTGTGGAGTTATTCCAAACATAACACTTCCTTCCTTACTTCCTTCCTTCCTTCTGTTATATATGTATACCTGTAAATACCTTGTTTAACCACCAGAGGGCTCATCCCCTGGAGTCCCAAGAGATCCCATAATCCCTTGGGAGCACCTGTACACAAGGAGGCCTCACAGGCTGGCGAGGCACTCTTGAGACCTGCAATAAAGAACTACGGTCACACATTACTTTAAGCTTACAGTATCTGGTCAGATTCTCTATTCAAGACATAACAACTGGCGATGAGATACAGATGACAAACCCCACCTCAACAATGCAGAGAACTGTGGACATTCTGGAGACATTTTCGGAGGGAGATGATTGGGAAACCTTCGTGGTGCGACTCGACCAATACTTCGTGGCCAACGAGCTGAAAGGAGAAGCGAACGTTGCCAAATGAAGGGTGATCCTCCTCACCGTTTACGGGGCACCAATGTATGGCCTCGTGAAAAATCTGCTCACTCCAGCAAAACTCACAGAGAAATCGTACGATGATTTGTGCACACTGGTCCGGGAGAATCTAAACCCGAAGGAAAGCATTCTGATGGCAACATGTACAAGAGGTCTGAAGGCCAGGAAGTGGCGAGCTACGTTGGCGAGCTAAGGCACCTTGCAGGACATTGCGAATTTGAAGGACTTGGAGCACATGGTCAGGGACTTCCTTTTACTTGGCATTAGCCATGAAGCAATGCTTTGCAAACTTTTGACTGTAGAGACCCCAACCTTGAGTAAAGCCATAGCAATAGCCCATCGCCACCAGTGACAATACCAAACAAATCTCTCAGCACACGAGTGCTGCTGCAAGTACTGTGAACAAAGTAATGTTGTTTTCGAATTGTAACCTACAGGGCAGGACTCACATGCCTGTAGCTGCACGTCTGCAGATGTCTCAGAGACCACCATCGAGGGTGGTGAATACAAGGCCATTAAAACCTTGTTGACGCTGCAGAGGTGATCATCGTTTCCATTCAAAGGATACGTTTGCAAGGGCTGTGGTACATTGGGACACCTCCAACGTATGTGCAGGTGAGCTGCAAACCCTGCTAATCCTGCAAACCACCATGTTGCAGAGGAGGCCAGATCAACGGTGGATCATGACGAACCAGAGCCTCAGACTGAGGAGGCAGAGGTATATGGGGTGCACACATTTATCACAAAGTGTCTCCCGATAATGCTGAAGGTTGAATTAAATGGACTCCTGGTGTCAATGGAGCTGGTCACGGGCACAAGCCAGTCCATAATGAGCAAAAAGACTTTTGATAAAGTGTGGTGCAGCAAGGCCTCAAGGCCAGTCCTGACTCACATTCATACTAAACTGAGAACGTACACAAAAGAACTGATTCCCGTAATCCGTAGTGCTACCGTAAAGGTCTCCTATTATGGAGCGGTGCATAATCTACTACTCTAGGTGGTACCGGGCGATGGCCACATGCTGTTCGGCAGGAGCTGGCTGGGAAAGATATGCTAGAACTGGGATGACATCCGAGCGCTCTCATCCGTCGATGACACTTCATGCGCCCAGGTCCTAAACAAGTACCCCTCGCTGTTTGAACCGGGCATCGGGAAGTTCCAAGGGGCAAAAGTTCAGATCCACTTGATTCCGGGGGCGCGACCCATCCATCACAAGGCGAGAGCGGTACCGTACATGATGAGAGAGAGCATGGAGATCGAGCTGGACCAGCTGCAACGCGAGGGCATCATTTCGCCGATCGAATTCAACGAGTGAGCCAGTCCAATTGTTCCAGTCCTCAAGGAAGACGGCACCGTCAGAATCTGTGGTGATTACAAAGTAACTATCAATCGTTTTTCCCTGCAGGATCAATACCCGCTACCAAAGGCAGATGACCTATTTGCGATGCTGGCGGGAGGAAAAACGTTCACGAAGCTGGACTTGACGCAGGAGCTGGAGGAATCATTGAAGGGCCTCACCTGCATCAACACGCACAAAGGTCTCTTCATTTACAACAGATGCCCATTTGTGATTCGATCAGCCGCAGCGATATTCCAGAGGAACATGGAAAGCTTGCTGAAGTCGTCTTCCATGGTCTTCCAGGACGACATCTTTGTCGCGACACCGTCAAGCACCTGTAGAACCTGGAGGAGGTTCTTAGTCGGCTTAATCATGTGGGGCTCAGGCTAAAATGCTCAAAGTGCGTTTTCCTGGTGCCTGAAATGGAGTTCCTGGGGAGAAGAATCGTGGCGGACGGCATCAGGTCCACCGATTCGAATATGGAAGCAATCAAGAACGCACCGAGACCACAGATCGTGACGGAGCTGCGGTTGTTTCTAGGATTCCTGAACTACTTTGGTAACTTCTTACCGGGTCATAGCACCCTGTTAGAACCACTGCACTCTTTACTGCGTGAAGGAGATGAATGTGTATGGGGTAAAAGCCAAGAAAATGCCTTTGAGAAAGCTAGAAAATTGTTATGCTCAAAAAATTGCTTGTGTTGTATGATCCACTTAAGCGTTTGGTACTAGCATGTGATGCGTCGTCATATGGTGTCAGGTGTGTATTACAACAAGCTAATGAATCTGGGAAATTGAAACGAGTTGCTTATGCATCCAGAAGTCTGTCTAAGGCTAAGAACGTGTGTTTATGGGGTAAAGAAAATGCATCAATATCTGTTTGGGCTCAAATTTGAATTGGAAACCGACCATAAGCCTCTTTTCAAAGTAAGGGGATAAATACAAATGCATCGGCCCGCACCCAGAGATGGGCGCTCACGTTGTCCGCATACAAATACACTATCCGCCACAGGCCAGGCACAGAAAACTGTGCTGATGCTCTCAGTAGGCTGCCATTGCCCACCACAGGGGTAAAGATGGCACAGCCCACAGATTTAGTTATGGTAATGGAAGCATTCGAGATTGAGCAATCACCTGCTACCGCCTGACAGATTAGAACCTGGGCGAGCCAGAACCCCTTACTATCCTGAGTAAAAAAACCTGTGTGCTCCACGGGAGTTGGTCTAGTGTCCTGTTAGAGATGTATGAAGAAAAAAAGCCGTACCAGTGGCGCAGAGATGAAATATCCATACAGGCAGACTGCCTTCTGTGGATTAATCGGGGAGTGGTGCCAAAAAAGGGCAGGGACACTTTCATTAGTGACCTCCACAGTACTCATCCAGGCATTGTAATGATGAAAGCGATAGCCAGATCCCACGTGTGGTGGCCCGGTATCAATGCAGACTTAGAGTCCTGCATGCACAAATGTAACACATGTTCACAGTTAAGCAATGCACCCAGGGAGGCGCCACTAAATTTATGGTCCTGGCCCTCCAAACCGTGGTCCAGGGTCCATGTCGACTATGCAGGCCCGTTCTTGGATAAAACGTTCCTTGTGGTTGTAGATGCGTACTCCAAGTGGATTGAATGTGAGATAATGTCGGCAAGCACGTCCGCTGCCACCATTGAAAGCCTGCGGGCCATGTTTGCCACGCATGACCTGCCTGATGTCCTTGTGAGTGACAATGGGCCGCACTTCACCAGTGCCGATTTCAAAAAGTTCATGAGCCGCATGGGATCAAACATGTCACATCTGCCCCGTTTAACCCAGCGTCCAATGGTCAGGCAGAGCGAGCACTGCAAACAATCAAGCAAAGCTTGAAGAAGGTAACTGAAGGCTCACTGCAGACTTGTCTATCCCGAGTCCTGCTTAGTTACCGCACACGATCCCACTCACTCACTGGGGTTCCCCCCGCTGAACTGCTCATGAAAAGGGCACTTAAGACAAGGCTCTCATTAGTCCACCCTGATCTACATGAACAGGTAGAGAGCAGGCAGCTTCAACAGAATACATATCATGATCATGCAAGTGTGTCAAGCGAAATCGAGATTAACAATCCTGTATGTATGTTGAACTATGGACAATGTCCCAAGTGACTTCCCGGCACTGTCGTGGCCAAAGAGGGAAGTAGGGTGTTTCTGGTCAAACTTTCAAATGGACTCACCTGCAGAAAACACTTGGACAAACCAAACTCAGATTCACGGACTATCCAGAACAACCCACAATAGACTCTACCTTTTTCGACCCCCCAACACACACACAAGTGGAAACCGACCCAGCGGTTGACCACGAAGCAGAACCTATCACCTGCAGAAGTCCAGCAGGACTCACTACACCCAGTAGTTCTGCAAGGCCAGCTGCACAGCAGCCCAGCGAAGGCCCAACAAATGACTCACCAAAACCAGCATTTGCACCGAGACGATCAACCAGGGAAAGGAAGGCCCCGGATCGACTCACATTGTAAAGAGTTACACTATTGACTTTGGGGGGGAGGTTGTTATATATTTAAACCTGTAAATACCTTGTTTAATCACCAGAGGGCTCATCCCCTAGAGTCCCAAGGGATCCCACAATCCCTTGGGAGCACCTGTACATAAGGAGGCCTCACAGGCTGGAGAGGCACTCTGGAGACCTGCAATAAAGGACTACGGTCACACATTACTTGAAGCTTACAGTATCTGGTCAGATTCTTTATTTAAGTCATAACACCTTCCTTCCTTCCTTCCTTCCTTCCTTCCTTCCTTCCTTTCCCCCTGTGTTGTTCTTGGCAGCAGAGCTGTTTGACAAAGACTAATTAGTGTTTGCGCTGACAAAGGACCAGGATTGTTAATTGGGAATGATTTACTCATGGCTTGGGTGTTATCAAGTGGCAGCCCGCAGACTGGCCTGTAGAGATGTATTCATCAGCCTTTCACAGGTTGCCAGCGCTAACACAGCCCTCCGAGCCAAGAGTGGCTTGTAATTGATGGCAATGGACAGCTGCCTAATAGATAAGAGCCTGCCGCGGGTAGGCCCTGACAACTTTACAGGTGCTTTCATCGTCTCTGCTCTCCCAACTTGCCTTTGTCCCAAATTCTTATCGCATTCCAAACGTAATAAAATTTCTGCGACACTTTTTTACTGGTGAAGAAAAGAAAGAAAGCAGTAACTCGCAATATCATCACGTCTCCAAGATCGAAGGATTCAAGGCGGATATGATCGAAAACACGCCGACTGAGACAGATTTCCCGCAGGCGAGCTTTCTTAGAAGGAACCCGCTTGGTGATCAGGGTACGCTACAGTACCCTGAGAGCTGGGATTATGAGAGGAGCTGTCGTGAGGTACATTTGGTGGGACGCTGTCCCTCGGAGGCTAGCAAAACTGCCACAAAAAATACTAGGCCTCAGTTTATTGAGAACCAGCTATTGAATGTGGATTGAGAAAGGATCGACATGATGTCTATTGTGTGGGGGGTTTCTCTCTCACTCTCTCTCTCTCTCTCTGTCTCTTCTCTCTATTTATTGGTAATGCTGATTATGAATAAGACCACAGGTTCATCCAGAACCTCTCACTCTTGGACAGGGTGCAAGGGAAGACTTGTCCGAGAGGCAATCTTTCTCTCACTTCCAGCCCCCATCTCTCTCCCTCATTATCAAAATCAACAATTTGTATTGATATAGCGTCTTTAATGCAGTAAAACGTCCCAAGGCGCTTCACAGGAGCGATTATCAAACAAAATTTGACACCAAGACGAAGAAGGTGATATTAGGGCAGGTGACCAAACACTTGGTCAAAGAGGTCAGTTTTAAGCAGACTCTTAAAGGAAGCAAGAGAGGTAGGGAGGCAGAAAGATTTGGAGAGAGTATTCCTGAGTTTAGGGCCTAGGCAGCTGAAGGCCGGCCACCAATGGTGGAGCGAATGAAGTTGGGGAATGGGTAAAGGGCCAGAGTTGAAGCAACGTAGAGTTCTCAGAGGGTTTAGGACTGAAGGAGGTTGTCACAGCCTTTCCTTGTCTCCCTCTAACCCTGTGCTGTACCTGCCCTGGGAATGTTTGATGTGACAGAGTAGAGGGAGCTTTACTCTGTATCTCACCCATGCTGTACCTGCCCTGGGAGTGTTTGATGGGACAGTGTAGAGTGAGCTTTGCTCTGAATCTAACCCTGTGTTGTACCTGCCCTCAGAGTGTGTGATGTGACAGTGTTGAGGCAGCTTTACTCTGTAGCTGACCCGTGCCATACCTGCCCTGGGAGAGTTTGATGGGACAGTGTAGAGGGAGCTTTACTCTGTATCTAACCCATGCTGTACCTGCCCCAGGAGTATTTAATGGGACAGTGTAGAGGGAGCTTTACTCTGTAATTAACACATGCCGTATCTGCCCTGGTAATGATGGATGGGACAGTGTGGAGGGAGCTCTACTCTGTATCTAACCCCGCACTGTACCTGCACTGGGAGTGGTTGATGCGACAGTGTAGAGGGAGCTTTGCTCTGTATCTAACCCCGTACTGTATCTGTCCTGGGAGTGTTTGTGGGACAGTGTTCAGGGAGCTTTGCTGTGTACCGAACTCGTTCTGTACCTAATTGAGAGAAATCATTCTATCTGGGAGCTGATGGTTCAGGCTCTTTAAGATTAATCGAGCATCTCTAACACAATCTGGAGCGAGCCAAAACTCCTCCTTTCAGAAACCTGTCTCCCAGCCCAATGCAGGGGCCGTTGTAAGATTGGATGCCAGTCTGCACAGGATATCCTCCTTTTACTTGGAGGCAGACTTCCTAGGAAGGCAGCGTAACACATATATCCTGCAGCCATTGCAGACTGGATATTAACACTATTACCCGAATTCTGAAGACAGATTTTGTTTTTTGTTGCACTGATCAGGATCTTGTCGAGTATCCTGAAGCCAATTATAACCAAGTCAGGCTAATTTTCACAGAGTCACGCTTGTCAGTATTGATTTAGGAGCATTTTTCCTCGATCTGATTGAAGATTATGGTGTGCGACAGAACTCAGATTGAATGGATAGTCATTGGCCGGAATTGTGCGGTCAGTGGAGAAGGAAAGTCGCTCGCCCTGCACTGCAGTTTCAGCCACACACAGACTGTTCGAGGGCATTTCAGCGGCAATTTACCGTTATTAGAGGTATCTTGCTGCACTGCATCCTCTACAGGGGATTTATGGTGTGCGCGAACAGCACAAGCAGCGGCGTGGCTCTTTAACCAATCAGATTGAAGAATCCTCACTGAGACACGCAAAGTCTAAACCAGAAAATGCAAATCAGATTATTTAATCTAAGGTAAAATCATATACAGAAAGCAACATAATGAGAGGGAAAAGATGGGATAAAGAGAGATAAGAGAGATAGAAATATATTTTTTTAAATTAAGGTTAATTTTTAAAATTCTGAAGGAATGAAGCTCCACACTTGGAAATGTAAATTTTCAGGGCCAGAGAGGTTGTTTGGCAGTAATTTAGACTTATCATGCCGTTATAAATTTACTTGCTCCTGAATGCACCAGCCCTAACTTTTTCTGCCGTGTTTAGTGGGTTGCTCGTGGGTAAGTACGGCAACTTCACGTCCTTCATGTGTCACAATGTTAAGTCACTCAGTGAAGTAGCAGTGCAGCGGAGCTTGTAGAGGAGCAACTTCCTGAGTTCCCTGTTTCACTCCGTACGTGGCTGTTCCAATTCACTCCTTAATAACAGTGGGCGCCGACAGATTCGCCGTTATTCCTGTCGTAAAACCCGGACCGTTCTCTTATATTTTGTTGTCGCTGGGGCTCCGTCTGCCCTCTGGTGTCTCAGTGCTCATGCTCCATGCGTGAGCCCAGGGTATCGCCAAGGTGGCTTGGCCACAAGGGGATCTCACAGCTGGGCGCCATCCGGCCCCCTTCCCCTCCCCTGGCACCCACACACCCGTAATCGCATGCCAACTAATTGCGATCAAAAAAGAAAGAACTTGCCTTTCCATAGCATTTTTCACAACTTAAAAACATCCCAAAGTGCTTTACAGCCAATGAAGCACTTTTGGAGTGTAGTCACTGTTGTAATGTGGGAAGCGCGGCAACCAATTTGTGCACAGCAAGCTCCCACAGTGATAATGACCAGATAATCTGTTTTTAGTGATGTTGGTTGAGGGATAAATATTTGCCCCAGGACACCAGGGAGAACTCCTCTGCTCTTCTTCAAAATAGTGCCATGAGATCTTTTACATCTACCTGAGAGGTCAGACAGGGCCTCGGTTTAACATCTCATCCGAAAGACAGCATCTCTGACAGTGCAGCACTCCCTCAGTACTACACTGGAATTATCAGCCTAGATTTTATGCTCAAATCCCTGGTGTGGGGCTTGAATCCATAACCTTCTGACTCAGAGGCAAGGTTGCTGCCCACTGAGCCACAGCTGACACTGTGGAAGCATGGGATCTTTTACATCCACCTGAGAGAGCAGACTGGGCCTCGGTTTAACGCCTCATTCAAAAGACAGCTAATTTTCAAGGTCTGCACTGGGAGTGTCAGCTTGGATCTTGTGCTCAGGTCTCTGGAGTGAGACTTGAACCTACAACCTTCTGCTGGTAGCTGGAGGTAACAACTGAGCTATTAGGGGTGGGTGGGGCGGTGGGGAGATGCAATCCTTTTCAAAAAAAATCAAATGCTCTTTCCACTATCAAACGGTAATATAAGTTGAGGCAATTGCTCTTAAGACCTGAAATGCTTCCGTTCATCTTGGTGATGACCTTAGCACACAGACTGCCTGCACCATCTCTTTCTGATGGTACCACAGTGCCCGGCTACTGAACTAAATGGTTAATTGAAAGCTTTTGACACATCCAATTGATTCGCAGCCAATAAATACATCGTAATTCGAGAGGAAATCCATTCCTGCCGGAATTTATTTTTTCCGCTTCATCAACTGATCTTGAAGAGTCAGTCGGTTAAAGCAGTGAGGAAGCCTTCTCAAATAACCGTGACAACCCTGGTGGGGAGAGTGGGGGGGGGATTCCTGACCCTGCCCAGCAGACCGACTGCCGATCAGAAGGGAGCACCTCGGGGAGAAATGGAGGCCGTTGGATTTCAGAAGTCCGGAATTCCACGGGCGATCCGTTTTTTTTTTGGCGTCAGAGATCTGTGCGTGGTAAATAACGGAAGAGTGTCGGTAACCAGAGGACACAGGCTTAAGGTTGTTCTCCTTAGAGCAGAGAAGGTTAAGGGGAGATTTAATAGAGGTGTTCAAAATCATGAGGGGTTTCAATAGAGTAAATAAGGAGAAACTGTTTCCAGTGGCAGGAGGGTCGGTAACCAGAGGACACAGATCTAAGATAATTCGCAAAAGAACCAGAGGGGAGATAGAATCATAGAATCGAATCACAGAATCCTATAGCGCAGAAGGAGGCCATTCGGCCCTTCGCACCTGTGCCAGCTCTTTGAAAGAGCGATCCAATTAGTCCCAGTGATGAAGAGAATCTTTTTTTTAGGAATTGTTGTGATCTGGAATGTGCTGCCTAAAAGGGCGGTGGAAGTAGATTTAATAGTAGCTTTCAAAAGGAAATTGATAGAAAGACTTGCATTCATATAGCACCTTTCACTGTCACCGAATGTCTCAAAGCGCTTTACAGCCAATGAAGTTCTTTTTTGGAGTGTAGTCAGTGTTGTAATGTGGGAAACGCGGCAGCTAATTTGTGCACAGCAATATGAAAATGACCAGCTAATCTGGTTTTATTATGTTGATTGAGGGATGAATATTGGCCAGGACACCGAGGTGAACTCCCCTGCTCTTCTACAAAATACTGCCATGGGATCTTTTACGTCCACCTGAGAGAGTAGACAGGACCTCAGTTTAACATCTTATCTGAAAAATGGCACCTCCAACAGTGCAGTATTCCCTCAGCCTAGATTCTTGTGCTCAAGTCCCTGGAGTGGGACATGAACTCACAACCTTCTGACTCAGGTGAGAGGGTGAGTGCTACCCACTGAGCCACAGCTGGATAAATACTTGAAAAGGAAATATATGGGAAAAGTGCAGGGGGGGAGAATGGGAGGAATTGGATTGAAAAACATTTCCATTGAAAAATGCTGCTGAAAAAAGCGACTGGAACTTTGTTGGTTGCGGTGCGAAATAGCGAGGTTCGATCGCTGCGGTTCGTCGTGGTTAACAGGAATTTTGATGGACTGGGACTGGGCTGCGGGAAGTCTGGAGAGGGGTCGAGGAATGTGTCAGGCCACACTTGGAATACTGTGTCCAGTTTTGGTCTCCTCACCATGGTGGGTGATATTGAGGCTCTGGAAAGGGTGCAGAGGAGGGCCACTTGAGTCATTTTCAGTCTAAAGCATCTTACTTATCAAGATAGGCTAAAAGAGTTGGGACTCTATACCTTAGAGCAGCATAGACTTAGGGGGAATCTGATGGAGGTTTATAAGATAATGAAGGGAATAGACAGTGTTCCAGCTGACCATTTATTTCAATAAAACAGGTTAGGCAGGACCAGGGGGTACAAATTTAAGTTGTACAGGGCTAGATCTAGGTCAGATGTCAGGAGGTGTTTTTTTCCCAGAGAATAGTCGACCTCTGGAACAAGCTGCCGTTTCATGTGGCGGATGCAGAGTCACTGAATTCCTTCAAGCGAGAGCTGGATTTGTTTCTGGCTGCGGCAGAGATTAACTCTTACAGAAGGTAAGTACTGCAGAGAATTTAATGGCCAGAGTTATCTCCTGGACTAGCTTCGATCGCCTAGATGGGTCGGAGAGGAATTTCCCAGATTTCTTTCCCCCAAATTGGCCTGGGTTTTTTATCTGTTTTTTTGTATCTCCCAGGAGATCACAAGATTTCGGCTGGGGGAACTGTATATGTTGTGATACACAAGGTATCGCAATTGTGTGGGGCAGCCTCATGCAAGTCAGGGGCCTAACTCCTCTTCCAAGACCCTTCCTGAAATTGGTTAGCGCCGGACCACAGCTTACCAGTTCTCTAAGACGCAGTGCTACACGCCACATCGACAACTTGCATTTATATAGCACCTTTGTCATTGTAAATTTCCCAAGGCGCTTCACATCAGACAAAATTTCACTCCGAGCCACAAAAGGAGATATCAGGACAGGTGACCAAAAGCTTGGCCAAGAGGTATGTTTTACGGAGGAAAGGGAGAGGTAGAGAGACGGAGAGGTTTAGGGAGGGAATTGCAGAGTTTAGGACTGAGGCAACTGAAGGCACGGCTGCCAATGGTGGAGCGATTATAATCAGGGATGCTCATGAAACCAGAGCAGGAGGAATGCAGAGATCTCGGGGAATTTAGGGCCGGAGGTGAGTACAGATATAGGGTGGGGGCGAGGCTATGGGGGGATTTGAAAAGAAGGATGCCAGACTGGAAGCCAAATCAGGCCAGTTATAAAAGCTAGCATTCCATTCTCCCTTGTGGTTATTTTTGCTCCTGACTACTACATTGTAGTGACCTGTGTACATAAACCCCAAAATCCCTTTGGGCCTCCGCTGTTCCCAGCTTTTCACCATTTAAATAATAATCAGATCTATCCTTTTTTGATCCAAAATGGATGAGGAGATTTGATAGAGGTGTTTAAAAACATGATAGGGTCTAGACAGAGTTAATAGAGAGAAACTGTTCCCATTGGTTAAAGGGTCGCAAACAGATTTAAGGTGATTGGCAGAACAACCAAAGGTGACATGAGGGAAAACTTTTTTATGCAGCGAGTGGTTAGGATCTGTAATGCGCTGCCTGAAGGGGTGGTGGAGGCAGATTCATTTGTGCCTTTCGAAAGGGAATTGGATAAGTACCTGAAGGGAAAAAAATTGCAGAGTTACGGGGAAAGGGGAGGATGAGTGAGACTAGCTGAAGTGCTCTTGCAGAGAGCCAGGACGGGCTCGACAGGCCGAATAGCCTCCTTCTGTGCAGTAACTATTCTATGATTCGATGACTTTACACTTACCTGCGTTGAAATCCACCTGACACAGTTTAGCCCAATCACTTAACAAAAGGGATAATCCTACGTGTATTCAGTTTACCAACCAATGGAAACATTGCGTTCGGAGGCTTTCTTCATACAAATGCCTCCAACCCCCAAAAAATCCACGAAAATACCTGGTGGTCCCGGAGGAACGTAGGATTGTAGTTAGAGGCCTAGATTCGCTGTGCAGCACAAGGGACGGACGCATTTGTTGGAGTCACATGGGCCTGGACCACCAATCACTATCTAGTATTCTCACTGATAATAATGGGAACTCTGATTTTACGAGCTCCCATTACTGTCAATGAGAAAACCCACCTAAAACAAGAAACACAGCACAATAAATAAATAAAGCACCTCACACATTTAAAATGAATTGAAATTGAATGTAATTAAATGTTTTAGAAAAAAATAGTTTTTTTTTATTTTTTTACGTGTTTAATAGGGTTAAAATAAACTTACCTTAATGGACAAGCTTTTTTAATACAGAAATGAGTGATTAAATTGAATTTTTCTATGTTTTAAAACTCTTACGCTGAAAAAAGTAAGCTATGCACCTGCTTTTAACAGGCGTAAAAGTTTGAAAGATGTTCGCTGAGCATGAATTGAGCAAATAGAAACATAGAAACATAGAAAATAGGTGCAGGGGTAGGCCATTCGGCCCTTCGAGCCTGCACCACCATTCAATAAGATCATGGCTGATCATTCACCTCAGTACCCCTTTCCTGCTTTCTTTCCATACCCCTTGATCCCTTTAGCCATAAGTGCCATATCTAACTCCCTCTGGAATATATCCAATGAACTGGCATCAACAACTTTCTGCGGTAGGGAATTCCACAGGTTAACAACTCTCTGAGTGAAGAAGTTTCTCCTCATCTCAGTCCTAAATGGCTTACCACTTATCCTTAGATTGTGTCCCCTGGTTCTGGACTTCCCCAACATCTGGAACATTCTTCCTGTATCTAACCTGTCCAGTCCCATCAGAATTTTATATGTTTCTATGAGATCCCCTCTCATCCTTCTAAACTCCAGTGAATAAAGGCCCAGTCAATCCAGTCTCTCCTCATATGTCAGTCCAGCCATCCTGGGAATCATTCTGGTGAACCTTTGCTTCACTCCCTCAATAGCAAGAACATCCTTCCTCAGATTAGGAGACCAAAACTGAACACAATATTCCAGGTGAGGCCTCACCAAGGCCTTGTACAACTGCAATAAGACCTCCTTGCTCCTATAATCAACACCCCTCGCTATGAAGGCCAACATACCATTTGCCTTCTTCACCGCCTGCTGTACCTGCATGCCAACTTTCAATGACTGATGTACCATGACACCCAGGTCTCGTTGCACCTCCCCTTTTCCTAACCTACCGCCTTTCAGATAATATTCTGCCTTCGTGTTTTTGCCCCCAAAGTGGATAACCTCACATTTATCCACATTATGCTGCATCTGCCATGTATTTGCCCATTCACCTAACCTGTCACCCTGCAGCCTCTTAGCGTCCTCCTCACAGCTCACACCGCCACCCAGTTTAGTGTCATCTGCAAACTTGGAGATAGTACACTCAATTCCTTCACCCAAATCATTAATGTATATTGTAAATAGCTGGGGTCCCAGCACTGAGCCCTGCGGCACCCTACTAGTCACTGTCTGCCATTCTGAAAAGGACCCGTTTATCCCGACTCTCTGCTTCCTGTCTGCCAAACAGTTCTCTATCCACGTCAGTACATTATCCCCAATACCATGTGCTTTAATTTTGCACACCAATCTCTTGTGTGGGACCTTGTCAAAAGCCTTTTGAAAGTCCAAATACACCACATTCACTGGTTCTCCCTCGTCCACTCTACTAGTTATATCCTCAAAAAATTCCAGAAAATTCCAAATTGTCCCACGCGATGTCCTTCTCCCGGGGATGCTTGACAGGTCGGAAAAATTGTCTCTCTGTGCATCGCGCCCCGGGAACAAGTATTTGCGAGGCACCTTTGGGTGCGTGCACACTTCGTACGCACCCAGCGAGGTCGCAACTTTCGGTCCAATATTTCAGTATTTTCCCTCTCTAAATCTATCAGTCTTTCACATCCATCCTTAATTTTTGGTCCAGTAACAGAAAGAACCAATCCTCACAGCTGTTTTTCATGGCCGTCATCTCTCATTCTGTGTTTCCCTCTGTTCAATCCGGGACCCCGATAAGAACATAAAAATCATCTTTCCACAGAGAGTGGTGAGAATGTGGAACTCGCTGCCACAGGGGTGGTTGAAGCGAATAGTATTGATGCATTTAAGGGGAGGCTAGACAAGCATATGAGGGAGAAGGGAATAGAGGGTTATGCTGATAGATTTAGATGAGGAAAGACTGGAGGAGGCACGAATGGAACATAAACGCCGGCATTGACTGATTGGGCCAAATGGCCTGTTTCTGTGTCATATATCTTGTGTAAATAAGGAGCAGGAGTAGGACATTAGGCCCCTCGAGCCTGCTTCTACCTCAACTCCACTTCCTCGCACTGCCCCCGTGTCTGCCTTGGATATACTCGCGGGGGGTGGCGGGGGGGGGCGGTGGGGCGGATCTCTCTGAACAGGAGTTCTTTAGTCCAGTGAAGGGTTAATCTGGGTCAGTCAAATCGGTTACATGTTGATGCATGGAATGGGGTGGGGGTGGGGTGGGGTGATGCTATCTACTGCTGTAATCTCTGGACACATGCACAAGTCAGAAGATGCGAGGCTGCAAGAGGGCAAATATGAGGGGGGAGATTCTAAGGGGAGAGTATGAGGGAGGGAGGAATGCAGGGGAGAGAATGGGGAAACCAGCAGGGTGAATGGGGGAATCTTACGGGGGGGCAGGGAGAATGGGGGAAACCAAGGGGAGAATGGGGGAATCCGGGGGTATAAAATGGGGGAATCCAGGGGGAGAATGGGGAAACTAGGAGAGAATGGGGGAACCCGGGGGGGGAGAATGGGGGAAACCAGGGGAAGGCAGAATGGGGAAAACCAGTGGGAAATGGAGAAATGCAGAGGAGGGAGAATGGGGGAATCCAGGGGGAGGGAGAATGGGGGAAACCAGGGGGGACTGGAGAAATCCGGGGGGGGGATATAATGGGGAAAACCGGTGGGGGGGTGGGGGGAGAGAATGGTGGAAATCATGGGAGTGAATGAGGAATACGGGGGGGCAAGAATGAGGGAAACCAGGGGGGAGCAGGAGAAATCCGGGGTGTGGGGAGAATGGAGGAATCCGGGGGGGGGGCATAATGGGGGAAACTGGGGGGGGGAGGGAGGAAAAATGGGGGGAGAATGGGGAAACCAGGGGGGAACTGGAGGAATCTGGGGCGGGGGGGGGGAAATGGGGAGAAACGGGGGGGAGGGGAATGGGGTTCATGCAATGTGTACTTTCCAACACAGAAGGAAGCTGTTCAGCCCACATGCTGGCTCAGAGTCAACGCTCCTTGCTCAGCATCGCTTGGCGAGGAGGCTCTGCTCGAGGGAATGGCATAGCCGGAGAGAGGACTTCCACTCCATCGTGCTTCTGGTGCTACTCGGTGTCGCCCGCTCTCCATCTCATCCAATGACTTTCCTAATCTGTCCACCGTGAGAAGGCTTAACGTGGGACCCATCAGCATTGCCGCAGGGGGCAAGGCCAAGGGTGGTAGAGGGCGGGGGGTGGGGGGGTGTTAAATCAAACAGCCCTACCCATGGAGGCCCATTCTCCAGCACTGCCTCATTGCTTGTTTTTCGAAGTAGTGTCTCGGGTGATGCCAGTAGTTTGGGGAAAAGCAGGGAAGAAAGCAGAAGTCTTGCTCTGAGCTAAAGTATCAAACGAGACAGCACCAGTGACACGTTAGCAGGACAATGCCCCAAAATACCCCAGAGTTGTGAGCCCTCAGTACAATAGCCTCATTGACAGACTGACTGATGATAAAAGACCTTGTTTGCACAACATGTTTAGTTTCGGAATTTATCCCAAAGGACTTCAGCTCTCGAGAGTTAATCCTACAAGCTGAGAGCGGCCAGAATTGTTGTGGTTCTCAGTTTGGAGAGAGGCACCAGTGACGTCTGACACCCACTGAAGGGGGACGCACCGACTGACTTCATTAGCTGCCCAGCATTCCACACTCAGGGCTGGGCGAACTTTGAGGTCCAGCGGAAAGGCCAAAGATTTTGTTCCGAAGCCTTCGACCCAATCCCAGCGATCAATCAATGAGAGGATTTGCTTAGCGTCTCTCTCTCTCTCTCTGCCATTCCTAATCCCAGAACATGTCCCCCGGTCTGAGGGTTTGACAGCTCCTCAAATATCGGTACGAAAGGTCTTATCCAACCATCAATATCCTGTCGCTTCTTAAAGTATAATCCTGTGTGCAGAAGGATAATGTGATTGACATTTGACACTGAGGTTCGGACAAGCAGGAGGGTATTGTTGCGTCCTTTGATCTGTGGTTGGAAGCAAGTGAATTGCTTTATGTCTGCGGAACCATAAGGTCAGGCTCGTTTCATATTATATTTCCCATTGTCCCTCCTTGTGCATCATTTTTTTTGCAACGGGCACTAGTGTACCTTGGCCGTACATCTTATGTTGTGCATAGGTGTCAGCTGTGGCTCAGTGGGTAGCACTCGCTAATATGTCCTTACTATACAGTATAAAATGCACACGAGGCCCATACTTGAGAAAAGATCACTCTGTGACCAGTTACCTTTATTACCAAGACCTCAAGAGAGAGAGACGGTGAGTGGAGCTTCCCCTTTTATACCGGAAAGTCCAGGTGAGGAGTCCCACAAGTTCGCCCCCTGTGGTCAGTGTTCTCAAGGTATACAAACTTAGGTCAGCTTATACATGGGTTACAATGCTGGTTGAATACATGACATCACCTCCCCCCCAAAGTCTTATTGGGATCACAGGTTAAGTCTCTCTAGTGGTTTACGCTCCCTTGTTGAACGCCTGAGTTGGGGCTCTGGTTGTTGGGCGCTGGCCTGAGTGTCTGCTGTTGGCGGTGCCTCAGGCCTGTCCAGACTGCCCACAGTGACTGGGCTCTCCTCCACTTGGTTCCGGTATTCGGTCACCTGTGGTGGAATAAACTCTACGTCGTGTTCTTCCTCTGCTTCTTCTATGGGGTTGTTGGACCTCCTTTTAGTTTGCTCCCCGTGTTTGCGGCAGATTTGTCCATTGGTAAGTTTAACTACCAAAACCCTGTTCCCCTCTTTGACAATCACAGTGCCTGCAAGCCATTTGGGCCCTGCTGCATAATTAAGGACAAAAACAGGGTCATTGATATCAATACATCGCACCCTCACATTCCTGTCATGGTAGTCATATTGTGACTGACGCCTGCTCTCAACAATTTCTTTCATAGTAGGGTGTATAAGGGATAACCTGGTTTTGAGCGTCCTTTTCATTAGCAGTTCTGCGGGTGGAACCTCTATGAGTGAGTGTGGTCGGGATCTATTGGCCAACAGGAGTCGTGATAAACGGCTTTGTAGGGAACCCCTTTGGATTCTGAGCATCCCCTGTTTGATTATCTGCACTGCTCGTTCTGCCTGGCCGTTTGAGGCCGGCTTGAATGGTGCCGTTCTGACATGGTTGATTCCATTGCCTGCCATGAATTCCTGGAAATCATGTGCTTGTGAAGCACGGGCCATTGTCATTGATCAAGACGTCCGGTAGACAATGGGCGGCGAACATTGCCCGTAGACTTTCTACCGTGGCAGAGGATGTGCTTGAATTCAGAATGTTACACTCGATCCATTTGGAGTAGACATCTACTACAACCAAAAACATTTTTCCCATGAAAGGACCTGCGTAGTCCACATGGATGCGTGGCCATGGCTTGGCGGGCCAGGACCAGGGGCTAAGTGGGGCTTCCCTGGGTGCATTGCCCAGCTGAGCACACGTGTTGCACCTGCGAACACAAAGTTCCAGGTCTGCATCTATCGCTAGCCACCAAATGTGTGACCTGGCAATTGCCTTCATCATGATAATGCCCGGGTGCTCATTGTGAAGTTCTCTGATAAACACCTCTCTGCCCTTCTGGGGTATGACTACTCGGTTTCCCTCGGTTACAGTAGGCAATCGGCCTGAATCGAGAGTTCATCCTTGCGCCTATGAAACAGTTTAAACTCCTCAGGGCATGCCCCGTATGTGGCTGCCCAGTCCCCATTCAGGATACATTTCTTAACCAAAGACAGTAGCGGGTCTTTATTTGTCCAGACTTTAATCTGATGGGCTGTCAGAGGTGAGCCTTCGCTTTTGAAAGCTTCAACAGCCATGACCATCTCAGCATCATGCTCAGCTGCCCCCTCAGTTGTGGCTAGTGGGTAGACTGCTGAGTGCATCGGCACAGTTTTCAGTGCCTGGTCTGTGCCGAATTGTGTAGTCATAGACGGCTAACGTAAGTGCCCACCTCTGTATGTGGGCCGATGCGTTCGCATTTATGGCCTTGTTGTCAGCCAAAAGGGATGTTAGGGGGTTGTGATCTGTCTCCAGCTCAAATTTCCTGCTAAACAGATACTGGTGCATTTTTTTTACTCATATACACATGCTAGCGCTTCCTTTTCTACCATCCCGTAGCCCCTTTCTGCCCGGGACAGACTTCTGGAGGCATAAGCAACTGCAACATGCTGCAACACACACCCGATCCCATAGGACGACGCATCACACGTTAAAACTAGTTTCTTACACGGGTCATATAATGTTAACAGTTTGTTGGAGCACAACAAATTGCGTGCTCTATCAAAAGCCCTTTCCTGGCTGTCCCCCCAGACCCAATCACGACCTTTGCGTAGGAGCACGTGTAGCAGCTCTAACAGCATGTTCAATTTGAAAAGAAAGCTGCCAAAATAGTTCAGGAGCCCTAGGAACGAACGCAGCTCCGTCGTGTTACGGCATTTGGGTGCTCTCTGGATCGCTTCCATTTTGGACGCAGTAGGTCTGATCCCGTCTGCTGCTACCCTCCTCCCCAGGAATTCTATCTCTGGAGCTAAGAAGACGCACTTCGCCATTTTCAGTCGCAGCCCTACCTGGTCCAGTCTGCGTAGCACCTCCTCCATCAGTAGTGGGGAAAATGTTGGAATCAATTATTAAAGATGAAATAGCAGCGCATTTGGAAAGCAGTGATAGGATCGGTCCAAATCAGCATGGATTTATGAAAGGGAAATCATGCTTGAAAAATCTTCTGGAAATTTTTGAAGATGTAACTAGTAGACTGGACAAGGAAGAACCAGTGGATGTGGTGTATTTGGACTTTTAAAAGACTTTTGACAAGGTCCCACACAAGAGATTGGTGTGCAAAATTAAAATACATGGTATTGGAGGTAATGTACTGACGTGGATCAAGAACTGGTTGGCAGACAGGAAGCAGAGAGTCGGCATAAACGGGTCCTTTTCAGAATGGCAGGCAGTGACTAGTGCGGTGCCGCAGGGCTCAATCCTGGGACCCCAGCTAGTTACAATATAAGAACATAAGAACATAAGAATTAGGAACATCTAGCCCCTCGAGCCTGCTACACCATTCAACAAGATCATGGCTGATCTGGCCTTGGACTCAGCTCCACTTACCCGCCCGCTCCCCGTAACCCTTAATTCCCTTATTGGTTAAAAATCTATCTATCTGTGATTTGAATACATTCAATGAGCTAGCCTCAACTGCTTCCTTGGGCAGAGAATTCCACAGATTCACAACCCTCTGGAAGAAGAAATTCCTTCTCAACTCGGTTTTAAATTGGCTCCCCCGTATTTTGAGGCTGTGCCCCCTAGTTCTAGTCTCCCCGACCAGCGGAAACAACCTCTCTGCCTCTATCTTGTCTATCCCTTTCATTATTTTAAATGTTTCTATAAGATCACCCCTCATCCTTTTGAACTCCAACGAGTAAAGAAATTCCCAGTCTACTCAATCTATCATCATAAGGTAACCCCCTCATCTCCGGAATCAGCCTAGTGAATCATCTCTGTACCCCCTCCAAAGCTAGTATATCCTTCCTTAAGTAAGGTGACCAAAACTGCACGCAGTACTCCAGGTACAGCCTCACCAATACCCTATACAGTTGCAGCAGGACCTCCCTGCTTTTGTACTCCATCCCTCTCGCAATGAAGGCCAACATTCCATTCGCCTTCCTGATTACCTGCTGCACCTGCAAAATAACTTTTTGGGATTCATGCACAAGGACTCCCAGGTCCCTCTGCACCGCAGCATGTTGTAATTTCTCCCCATTCAAATAATATTCCCTTTTACAGTTTTTTTTCCCAAGGTGAATGACCTCACACTTTCCGACATTGTATTCCATCTGCCAAACCTTAGCCCATTCGCTTAACCTATCTAAATCTCTTTGCAGCCTCTCTGTGTCCTCTGCACAACCCACTTTCCCACTAATCTTTGTGTCATCTGCAAATTTTGTTACACTACATTCTGTCCCCTCTTCCAGGTCATCTATGTATACTGTAAACAGTTGTGGTCCCAGCACCGATCCCTGTGGCACACCACTAACCACCGATTTCCAACCCGAAAATGACCCATTTATCCCGACTCTCTGCTTTCTGTTAGCCAGCCAATTCTCAATACAATATACATTGTAAATAGCTGGATGAAGGAATTGAGTGTACTATATCCAAGTGTGCAGATGACACTAAACTGGGTGGCGGTGTGAGCTGTGAGGAGGACGCTAAGAGGCTGCAGAGTGACTTGGGCAGATTAGGTGAATGGGAAAAAGCATGGCAGATGCAGTATTATGTGGATAAATGTGAGATTATCCACTTTGGGGGAAAAAACATGAAGGCAGAATATTATCTGAATGGCGGCAGATTAGGAAAAGGGGAGGTGCAATGAGACCTGGGTGTCATGGTACATCAGCCATTGAAAGTTGGCATGCAGGTACAGCAGGCGGTGAAGAAGGCAAATGGTATGTTGGCCTTCATAGCTAGGAGATTTGAGTATAGCAGCAGGGAGGTCTTACTGCAGTTATACAGGGCCTTGGTGAGGCCTCACCTGGAATATTGTGTTCAGTTTTGGTCCGCTAATCTGAGGAAGGATGTTCTTGCTATTGAGGGAGTGCAGCGACGGTTCACCAGACTCCCGGGATGGCTGGACTGACATATGAGGAGAGACTGGATCGACTGAGCCTTTATTCACTGCAGTTTAGAAGGATGAGAGGGGATCTCATAGAAACATATAAAATTCTGACGGGACTAGAAAGGTTAGATGCAGGAAGAATATTCCCAATGTTGGGGAAATCCAGAACCAGCGGACACAGTCTAAGGATAAGGGGTAGGCCATTTAGGACTGAGATGAGGAGGAACTTCTGAACTCAGAGAGTTGTTAACCTGTGGAATTCCCTACCGCAGAGAATTGTTGATGCCAGTTCATTGGATATATTCAAGAAGGAGTTAGATTTGGCCCTTATGGCTAAAGGGATCAAGGGGTATGGAGAGAAAGCAGGAAAGGGATACTGAGGTGAATGATCAGCCATGATCTTATTGAATGGTCGTACAGGCTCAAAGGCTGAATGACGTACTCCTGCACCTATTTTCTATGTTTCTATGTTTCTATGTTCAATTGGTCTGCCATTTCTTTATTCCCCATTATAAATTCACCTGATTCTGACTGCGAGGGACTTACATTTGTCGTCACTAATCGTTTTCTCTTCACATATCTATAAAAGCTTTTGCAGTCAGTTTTTATGTTCCCTACAAGCTTACTCTCATACTCTATTTTCCCCCTCCTAATTAAACCCTTTGTCCTCTTCTGCTGAATTCTAAATTTCTCACAGTCCTTAGGTTTGCTGCTTTTTCTGGCCAATTCATATGCCTCTTCCTTGGATTTAACATTATCCCTAATTTCCCTTGTTAGCCACAGTTGAGCACCCTTCCCCATTTTATTTTTACGCCAGACAGGGATGCACAATTGTTGAAGTTCATCCATGTGATCTTTAAATGTCTGCCATTGCCTATCCACCGTCAACCCTTTAAGTATCATTTGCCAGTCTATCCTAGCCAATTCACATCTCATACTATCGAAGTTACCTTTCTTTAAGTTCAGGACCCTAGTCTCTGAATTAACTGTGTCACTCTCCATCTTAGAAACATAGAAACATAGAAAATAGGTGCAGGAGCAGGCCATTCAGCCCTTCTAGCCTGCACCGCCATTCAATGAGTTCATGGCTGAACATGAAACTTCAGTACCCCCTTCCTGCTTTCTCGCCATAACCCTTGATCCCCCGAGTAGTAAGGACTTCATCTAACTCCCTTTTGAATATATTTAGTGAATTGGCCTCAACTACTTTCTGTGGTAGAGAATTCCACAGGTTCACCACTCTCTGGGTGAAGAAGTTTCTCCTCATCTCGGTCCTAAATGGCTTACCCCTTATCCTCAGACTGTGACCCCTGGTTCTGGACCTCCCCAACATTGGGAACATTCTTTCTGCATCTAACCTGTCTAAACCCGTCAGAATTTTAAACGTTTCTATGAGGTCCCCTCTCATTCTTCTGAACTCCAGTGAATACAAGCCCAATTGATCCAATCTTTCTTGATAGGTCAGTCCCGCCATCCCGGGAATCAGTCTGGTGAACCTTCGCTGCACTCCCTCAATAGCAAGAATGTCCTTCCTCAAGTTAGGAGACCAAAACTGTACACAATACTCCAGGTGTGGCCTCACCAAGGCCCTGTACAACTGTAGCAACACCTCCCTGCCCCTGCATTCAAATCCCCTCGCTATGAAGGCCAACATGCCATTTGCTTTCTTAACCGCCTGCTGTACCTGCATGCCAACCTTCAATGACTGATGTACCATGACACCCAGGTCTCGTTGCACCTTCCCTTTTCCTAATCTGTCACCATTCAGATAATAGTCTGTCTCTCTGTTTTTACCACCAAAGTGGATAACCTCACATTTATCCACATTATACTTCATCTGCCATGCATTTGCCCACTCACCTAACCTATCCAAGTCACTCTGCAGCCTAATAGCATCCTCCTCGCAGCTCACACTGCCACCCAACTTAGTATCATCCGCAAATTTGGAGATACTGCATTTAATCCCCTCGTCTAAATCATTAATGTACAATGTAAACAGCTGGGGCCCCAGCACAGAACCTTGCGGCACTCCACTAGTCACTGCCTGCCATTCTGAAAAGTACCCGTTTACTCCTACTCTTTGCTTCCTGTCTGACAACCAGTTCTCAATCCACGTCAGCACACTACCCCCAATCCCATGTGCTTTAACTTTGCACATTAATCTCTTGTGTGGGACCTTGTCGAAAGCCTTCTGAAAGTCCAAATATACCACATCAACTGGTTCTCCTTTGTCCACTTTACTGGAAACATCCTCAAAAAATTCCAGAAGATTTGTCAAGCATGATTTCCCTTTCACAAATCCATGCTGACTTCGACCTATCATGTCACCATTTTCCAGATGCACTGCTATGACATCCTTAATAATTGATTCCATCATTTTACCCACTACTGAGGTCAGGCTGACCGGTCTATAATTCCCTGTTTTCTCTCTCCCTCCTTTTTTAAAAAGTGGGGTTACATTGGCTACCCTCCACTCCATAGGAACTGATCCAGAGTCAATGGAATGTTGGAAAATGACTGTCAATGCATCCGCTATTTCCAAGGCCACCTCCTTAAGTACTCTAGGATGCAGGCCATCAGGCCCTGGGGATTTATCGGCCTTCAATCCCATCAATTTCCCCAACACAATTTCCCGACTAATAAAGATTTCCCTCAGTTCCTCTTCCTTACTAGACCCTCTGACCCCTTTTATATCCGGAAGGTTGTTTGTATCCTCCTTAGTGAATACCGAACCAAAGTACTTGTTCAATTGATCCGCCATTTCTTTGTTCCCCGTTATGACTTCCCCTGATTCTGACTGCAGGGGACCTACGTTTGTCTTCACCAACCTTTCCGCGAAATTATGGTCACTCTTCCCCAAGGGGCTTCGCACAACAAGATTGCCAATTAATCCGCTTTCATTACACAAGACCTAGTCTAGGATGGCCAGTTCTCTCGTTGGTTCCTCGTTATATTGGTCTATAAAACCATACCTTATACACTCCAGGAAATCCTCCTCCACCATATTGCTACCAGTTTGGTTAGCCCAATCTATATGTAGATTAAAGTCACCCATGATAACTGCTGTACCTTTATTGCACGCATCCCTAATTTCCTGTTTGATGCCATCCCCAAATTCACTACCACTGTTTGGTGGTCTGTACACAAATCCCACTAGCGTTTTCTGCCCTTTGGTGTTCCGCAGCTCTACCCATACAGATTCCACATCATCCAAGCTAATGTCCTTCCTTACTATTGCATATATCTCCTCTTTAACCAGAAATGCTATTCCACCTCCTTTTCCTTTCTGTCTATCCTTCCTGAATATTGAATACCCCTGGATGTTGAGTTCCCAGCCTTGGTCACCCTGGAGCCATGTGTCCGTAATCCTAATTACATCAAATCCGTTAACAGCTATCTGCGCAGTTAATTCATCCACCTTATTATGAATGCTCCTCTTATTGAGACACAGAGCCTTCAGGCTTGTTTTTTTTAACACTCTTTGTCCTTTTAGAATTATGTTGCAATGTGGCCCTTTTTGATTTTTGCCTTTGATTTCTCTTCCCTTTTCCTTTCCTTATCTCCTTTCTACCTTTTGCTTCTGTCCCCATTTTACTTCCATCTGTCTCCCTGCATAGATTCCCAGCCCCCTGCCATATTAGTTTAAACCCTCCCCAACAGCACTAGCAAACACTCGTCCTAGGACATTGGTTCTGGTCCTGCACAGGTGCAGACCATCAGGTTTGTACTGGTCCCACCTCCCCTAGAACTGGTTCCAATGTCCTAGGAATTTGAATCCCTCCCTCTTGCACCATTCCTCAAGCCATGTATTTATCTTAACTATCCTGCTCTTTCTACTCTGTCAACACATGGCACTGGTAGCAATCCTGAGATTACTAACTTTGAGATCCTACTTTTTAGTTATGTTCTTATGTCTTTCAGCTGAGATGTTAAACTGTGGCCCTGTCTGGCCTC